>NC_091979.1:10636626-10914126 GCF_044704955.1 Pristiophorus japonicus
GTGTGTGGGACTGGCAATATGGGACTGGCAGTGTGTGGACTGGCAGTGTGTGGGACTGGCAATGTGGGACTGGCAGTGTGTGGGACTGGCAGTGTGTGGACTGGCAGTGTGTGTGGATTGGCAGTGTGGGACTGGCAATGTGGGACTGGCAGTGTGTGGACTGGCAGTGTGTGGACTGGCAGTGTGTGGACTGGCAGTGTGTGGGACTGGCAATGTGAGACTGGCCGTGTGTGGGACTGGCAGTGTGTGGGATTGGCAGTGTGGGACTGGCAGTGTGTGGGACTGGCAGTGTGGGACTGGCAATGTGTGGACTGGCAGTGTGTGGACTGGCAGTGTGTGGGACTGGCAGTGTGTGGGACTGGCAGTGTGGTACTGGCAGTGTGGTACTGGCAGTGTGTGGACTGGCAGTGTGTGGACTGGCAGTGTGTGGGACTGGCAATGTGAGACTGGCCGTGTGTGGGACTGGCAGTGTGTGGGATTGGCAGTGTGGGACTGGCAATGTGGGACTGGCAGTGTGTGGACTGGCAGTGTGTGGACTGGCAGTGTGTGGGACTGGCAATGTGAGACTGGCCGTGTGTGGGACTGGCAGTGTGTGGGATTGGCAGTGTGGGACTGGCAGTGTGTGGGACTGGCAGTGTGGGACTGGCAGTGTGTGGGACTGGCAATGTGTGGACTGGCAGTGTGTGGACTGGCAGTGTGTGGGACTGGCACTGTGTGGGACTGGCAGTGTGTGGGAGTGGCAGTGTGTGGGACTGGCAGTGTGGTACTGGCAGTGTGGTACTGGCAGTGTGTGGACTGGCAGTGTGTGGGACTGGCACTGTGTGGGACTGGCAGTGTGTGGGAGTGGCAGTGTGGTACTGGCAGTGTGGACTGGCAGTGTGTGGACTGGCAGTGTGTGGGACTGGCAGTGTGGGACTGGCAGTGTGTAGGACTGGCAGTGTGTAGGACTGGCAGTGTGTGGACTGGCAGTGTGTGGGACTGGCAGTGTGTAGGACTGGCAGTGTGGGACTGGCAGTGTGTGGACTGGCAGTGTGTGGGACTGGCAGTGTGTAGGACTGGCAGTGTGTAGGACTGGCAGTGTGTGGACTGGCAGTGTGTGGACTGGCAGTTTGTGGACTGGCAGTGTGTAGGACTGGCAGTGTGTGGACTGGCAGTGTGTGGGACTGGCAGTGTGTAGGACTGGCAGTGTGTAGGACTGGCAGTGTGTGGACTGGCAGTGTGTGGACTGGCAGTGTGGTACTGGCAGTGTGTGGACTGGCAGTGTGTGGACTGGCAGTGTGTGCGACTGGCAGTGTGGGACTGGCAGTGTGTGGGACTGGCACTGTGTGGGACTGGCAGTGTGTGGGACTGGCAGTGTGTGGACTGGCAGTGTGTGGACTGGCAGTGTGGGACTGGCAGTGTGGGACTGGCAGTGTGTGGGACTGGCAGTGTGGGACTGGCAGTGTGTAGGACTGGCAGTGTGTGGGACTGGCAGTGTGTAGGACTGGCAGTTTGGACTGGCAGTGTGGGACTGGCAGTGTGTGGGACTGGCAGTGTGGGACTGGCAGTGTGTAGGACTGGCAGTTTGGACTGGCAGTGCGTGGGACTGGCAGTGTGTGGACTGGCAGTGCGTGGGACTGGCAATGTGTGGGACTGGCAGTGTGTGGACTGGCAGTGCGTGGGACTGGCAGTGTGTGGACTGGCAGTGTGTGGACTGGCTGGCAGACAGCCAGTGATGTACAGTTCACTCTTCACTCGCCGGTACAGTGGATGTGCTGTGCATCTTTGCCTGATGTTGCTATTGGCCGGTGAATCTGCGCGCGTTCCCCTGAGCGGTGATGGAGGGCTTGTTGGCAGTGCACTTTAAGTAATGAGGCAAGAGGCAGGCACGAGCTGCTGAATAAGCTCCATGTGGAACAGGGCACAGGCCAGATAAGAACCTATCCAGCTCCCGCAGATTAAATGCCTGGATTACCTTTATTACTTTCCCATTTTTTTCTCTTTATCGCTCTCTCTCACATTAGCAGGATGATGGATGTTGCTACGGTCCTCAGCTACACGTCCCACTTTAACCCGCTCACTGCTGGACAGCATCATCCTCAGCCAGCCACTCCAGCCTTTACTATTGATCCTCCTGTCTTCCAACCCCTCCATGGCCCTCGCCCCTCCCTATCTCTGTAATCTCCTCCAGCCCCCACGACCCCCCGTGATGCCTGCGCTCCTCTAACTCTGTCCTCCTGAGCATCCCTGATTATAATCGCTCCACCATCGGTGGCCGTGCCTTCTGTTGCCTGGGCCCCAAGCTCTGGAACTCCCTCCCCTAAACCTCTCCACCTCTCTCCCTCTCTTTCCTCCTTCAAGACGCCCCTTAAAAATAACCTCTTTGACCAAGCTTTTGGTCACCTGCGCTAATTTCTACTTATGTGGCTCGGTGTCAAATTGTGCTTGATAAGCGCTCCCTGTGAAGCACCTTGGGACGTTTAACGACATTAAAGGCGCCATAAAAATGCAGGTGGTTGTTGATTAAATCCCTCCATTCCCTCATCGAACAGCCCAGCACAGGAGGAGGCCATTCGGCCCATCGAGTCCGAGCCGGTGCTTTCGAAGAGCAATACAGCCAGTCGCCCTTTCCACATTTCCTGCAAATCTTTACCTTCTGGTACTTACCCAATTAACATAAGAACATAAGAATTAGGAACAGGAGTAGGCCATCTAGCCCCTCGAGCCTGCTCCGCCATTCAACAAGATCATGGCTGATCTGGCCGTGGACTCAGCTCCACTTACCCGCCCGCTCCCCGTAACCCTTAATTCCTTTATTGGTTAAAAATCTATCTATCCCTTTTGAAATTCCCTTTTGAAATCTGCTCCTGAATCTGTCTCCACCGCCCTGTCAGGCAGAGTGTTCCAGATCGCTGCGTGAAACAATGTTTGCTCATGTCGCCTCGAGATCTTTTGCCAATCACCTTCAACTATTTTAAAGTTGAAACATTAACACAAGTGCTCCCTGATTAAAGGGGCCGCTAAAACTGGTACAATTTAAACAAATTAACCTTTGGACAGTTAACTTAAATCAAATTAAAATGTGGTTGCCGGGGGTGATGATGCACTCCAGTCCCTCCGGCGCCCAGCTCTCGCGGAAGGCCGCGAGCGTACCGGTGGACACCGCGTGCTCCATCTCCAAGGACACCCTGGACCGGATGTAAGAGCGGAAGAGAGGCAGGCAGTCAGGTTGAACGACCCCCTCGACCGCCCGCTGCCTGGACCGGCTGATGGCACCCTTGGCCGTGCCCAGGAGCAGTCCTACGAGGAGGCCTTCGGACCTACCCGCTCCCCTCCGCACAGGGTGCCCAAAGATCAGGAGCGAGGGACTGAAGTGCGGGCAGAATTTGAGGAGCAGCCCCTTCAAATAATGAAACAGGGGCTGCAACCTCACACGTACAACAAAGACGTGGAACACGGACTCCTCCAGACCGCAGAACTTACAGGCGGCCTGTGAGTCCATGAACCAACTTAAAAACTGATTGCACGGGACTGCTCCATGCAACACCCTCCAGGCCAAGTCCCCAATAAATAACGGGAGGACTCCCGCGTAGAGAGCACTCCATCGGGGATCCCCGCCTCCTCCGGACGGCAAGCCAATCACCTTCAATTGGTGCCCATGGTTACCGACCCTTCAGTCAGTGCAAAACAAGTTCTCTCTCTCTACTCTGTTCAGACCTCACATGATTTTGGGCACCTCGATCAACTCTTCCCCCTAACCCTCTCTGCTCCGAGGAGAACACCCCCAGCTTCTCCAGTCTCTCCACTGACGTCCCTCATCCCCCGGGACCATTCTAGTCAATCCCCTCCGCACCCTCTCCGGGGCCTTGACATCCTTCCTAAAGTGCGGTCGCATAACTTCCTGGCTTCTGTACTCTATGCCTCTATTTATAAAGCCCTGGATCCTGTACTGTCACCTTCAAAGATTATTGCACAAACGCCTCCAGGCCTCTCTCCGCATGCACTGTGTGCGTAAGCGACACATGTAAAGAACACATGTGTGTAAAGAACACATATGTGAGACGGACACATGTAAAGAACAACAACAACAAAAACAACCTGTATTTATATAGTGCCGTTAACATAGCGAAACATCTCAAGGCACTTCACAGGAATGTTATGCGCTAGGAATTTGACACCGAGCCGCATAAGTAGAAATTAGCGCACATTTGGTCAAAGAGGTCGGTTTTAAGGAGCGTCTTGAAGGAGGAAAGAGAGGTGGAGAGGTGGAGAGGTTTAGGGAGGGAGTTCCAGAGCTTAGTGCCCAGGCAACAGAAGGCACGGCCACCGATGGTGGAGCGATTATAATCAGGGATGTTCAGAGGGGCAGAGTTAGATGAGTGCAGACATCTCGGGGGGTTGTGGGGCTGAAGGAGATTACAGCGATAGACCATGTAAATATAAATCATATGTGTATGAAGCAGGGAAGTCTTGCTACAGCTATATAAGGTACTGGTGAGGCCACACCTGGAATACTGCGTGCAGTTTTGGTTTCCATACTTACGAAAGGATATACTCGCTGTGGAGGCAGTTCAGAGAAGGTTCACTCGGTTGATTCCGGGGATGAGGGGGTTGTCTTATGAGGAAAGGTTGAGTAGGTTGGGCCTCTACTCATTGGAATTCAGAAGAGTGAGAGGCGATCTTATCGAAACGTATAAGATTATGAGGGGGCTTGACAAGGTGGATGCAGAGAGGATGTTTCCACTGATGGGGGAGACTAGAACTAGGGGGCATGATCTTAGAATAAGGGGCCGCCCATTTAAAACTGAGTTGAGGAGAAATTTCTTCTCTCAGAGGGTTGTAATTCTGTGGAATTCACTGCCTCAAGAGAGCTGTGGAAGCTGGGGCATTGAATACATTTAAGACAGAGATAGACAGTTTCTTAAACGATAAGGGGATAAGAGGTTACGGGGAGCGGGCAGGGAAGTGGAGCTGAGTCCATGATCGGATCAGCCATGATTGTATTAAATGGCAGAGCAGGCTCGAAGGGGCATATGGCCTACTCCTGCTCCTATTTCTTATGTTGTTATGTTCTTATGAGTCACATATACTGGAGGTGCTTACACAGAATACATGCTTAAAGGCCAAGTGTGTACAGGAATCACACGTGAAGTACAGAATCTCTCTGATACAGAACGCAGTGTGTCACCTGCACGCTGATCTCGTGGGCTGTTTCGCCTGTTTTCTAAGATTGAAGCCTGTGCTAAATGAAGCGACAAATGCTGAAATCTCACACAGCACGAGGATCAAAGAGGCTTTATTCAGCTGTAAAAACAGCTGCTTATTTTCGCAGCCACACCAGGCCTGGCTCTGGGACTGAGCGGACACTTTCACATCTGCACAGTACCAGGTGACACAGCACGGTCACACCAGGAGTCAAAACCCATCACAATAACTCTGCAATCACACGCTTAAGCATAACAACCATTAATCAATGTACTCCCAGTGCAGCGACAAGCCACCATTGATTAGTTCTATCTGCAGTACGCTCTCGGGCCTCCCCAAGGACTCAGTGTTCATCCAGCATGGGACTGAGCCCCCACCCACACACACAGCAGGAAAGGCCCAGGCTCCATCCATGGCCTGTGGGACTGAGGCCCACACACACACAGCAGGAAAGGCCCAGGCTCCATCCATGGCCTGTGGGACTGAGGCCCACACATACACAGCAGGAAAGGCCCAGGCTCCGTCCATGGCCTGTGGGACTCGGCTCAGAGGCAGGAAGCAAAGGGTAATGGTTAACGAGTATTTCCAATGGGGTTCTGCAGGGCTCAGTACTGGGTCCTTTACTTTTTGTAGTATATTTATTGACTCAGACATAAATGTAAGGGGCGTAGTAAAAATATTTGCAGATAATACAAAAATTGGCCATGTGTTTGACAGTGAGGAGGAAAGCTGTATACTGCAGGAAGATAGCGATGAACTGGTCAGTTGGGCAGAACAGAGGTAAATGGAATTCGATCACTATCACTAATGAAGTAGCACGAGATAAATAATGGGACTAAAGGCGGACAAGTCGCCTGGACCTGATGGCTTACATCCTAGGGTCTTAAAAAAACTGGCTGCAGAGATAGTGGATGTATTGGTTGTAATCTACCAAAATTCCTTGGATTCTTGGGCGGTCCCAGCAGATTGGAAAACCGCAAATGTTACGCCTCTATTAGAGGCAGACAGAAAGCAGGAAACTATAGACCAGTTAGCCTAACATCTGTGGTTGGGAAAATGCTGGAGTCCATTATTAAGGAAGCAGTAGCGGGACATTTGGAAAAGCATAATTCAATCAAGCAGAGTCAGCATGGTTTTATGAAAGGGAAATCATGTTTGACAAATTTGCTGGAGTTCTAAGAGGATGTAACGATCAGGGTGGATAAGGGGGAACCAGTGGATGTGGTGTATTCGGATTTCCAGAAGGCATTCGATAAGGTGCCACATAAAAGGTTACTGTACAAGATAAAAGTTCACGGGGTTGGGGGTAATATATCCGCATGGTTAGAGGATTGGCTAACTAACAGAAAACAGAGAGTTGTGATAAATGGGTCATTCTCTGGTTGGCAAACAGTGACTAGTGGGGTGCCGCAGGGATCAGGGAATGTAACCAAGTTTGCTGATGGTACAAAGATGGGTGGGAAAGCAAGTTGTGAGGAGGACACAAACAATCTACAAAGGGATATAGGCAGGGTAAGTGAGTGGGCAAAAATTTGGCAGATGGAGTATAATGTGGGAAAATGTGAGGTTATCCACTTTGGCAGAAATAATAGAAAAGCAAATTATAATTTAAATGCAGAAAAATTGCAAAGTGCTGCAGTACAGAGAGACCAGTGCTGCCCGGTACAAGAGGTACTGGATTTTGGAATTTTTCAGAGTCTCTTTAAGACTGAGAACTGTGAAAGATTGTGTGTAAATTGAACGTTCTATCTTGCTTGCTGAGCCTTCCTTCCTGTGGGAGCAAACCACCTAATTCTGCACTTTAGCCATTTTTAAATGGAGTAATTTTACACAATTTCTGTTCCATTATGTTGACTTCAGGGAAAGGTCACTGTGAACCAGAGAACAGAGGAGAGCAGGCACTGAACAGTGGTTAATGTGGGGAGCCAAACATTGTGAATGGGTCCTGACCGATCAATCAGTGTGAATGGGTCCTAATCGATCAATCAATGTGAATGGGTCCTGATCGATCAATCAATGTGAATGGATCCTGACCGATCAATTAATGTGAATGGGTTCTGACCGATCAATCAATGTGAATGGGCCTTGATCGATCAATCAGTGTGAATGGGTCCTGACCGGTCAATCAGTGTGAATGGGCCCTGACTGATCAATCAATGTGAATGGGCGCTGACCGATCAATCAGTGTGAATGGGTCCTGACTGATGAATACGTGGCTTGAGCAGTGGTGCAGCAGGGAGGGATTCAAATTCCTGGGGCATTGGAACCGGTTCTGGGGGAGGTGGGACCAGTACAATCCGGACGGTCTGCACCTGGGCAGGACCGGAACCAATGTCCTAGGGGGAGTGTTTGCTAGTGCTGTTGGGGAGGAGTTAAACTAATATGTCAGGGGGATGGGAACCAATGCAGGGAGACAGAGGGAAACAAAAAGGAGACAAAAGCAAAAGACAGAAAGGAGATGTGGAAAAGTGGAGGGCAGAGAAACACAAGGCAAAGAACAAAAAGGGCCACTGTACAGCAAAATTCTAAAAGGACAAAGGTTGTTAAAAAAACAAGCCTGAAGGCTTTGTGTCTTAATGCAAGGAGTATCCGTAATAAGTTGGATGAATTAACTGTGCAAATAGATGTTAACAAATATGATGTGATTGGGATTACAGAGACGTGGCTCCAGGATGATCAAGGCTGGGAACTCAACATCCAGGGGTATTCAACATTCAGGAAGGATAGAATAAAAGGAAAAGGAGGTGGGGTAGCATTGCTGGTTAAGGAGGAGATGAATGCAATAGTTAGGAAAGACATTAGCTTGGATGATGTGGAATCTATATGGGTAGAGCTGCAGAACACCAAAGGGCAAAAAACGTTAGTGGGAGTTGTGTACAGACCTCCAAACAGTAGTAGTGATGTTGGGGAGGGCATCAAACAAGAAATTAGGGGTGCATGCAATAAAGGTGCAGCAGTTATAATGGGTGACTTTAATATGCACATAGATTGGGCTAACCAAACTGGAAGCAATACGGTGGAGGAGGATTTCCTGGAGTGCATAAGGGATGGATTTCTAGACCAATATGTCGAGGAACGAACTAGGGGGGAGGCTATCTTAGACTGGGTGTTGTGTAATGAGAGAGGATTAATTAGCAATCTCATTGTGCGAGGCCCCTTGGGGAAGAGTGACCATAATATGGTGGAATTCTGCATTAGGATGGAGAATGAAACAGTTAATTCAGAGACCATGGTCCAGAACTTAAAGAAGGGTAACTTTGAAGGTATGAGGCGTGAATTGGCTAGGATAGATTGGCGAATGATACTTAAGGGGTTGACTGTGGATGGGCAATGGCAGACATTTAGAGACCGCATGGATGAACTACAACAATTGTACATTCCTGTCTGACGTAAAAATAAAAAAGGGAAGGTGGCTCAACCATGGCTATCAAGGGAAATCAGGGATAGTATTAAAGCCAAGGAAGTGGCATACAAATTGGCCAGAAATAGCAGCGAACCCGGGGACTGGGAAAAATTTAGAACTCAGCAGAGGAGGACAAAGGGTTTGATTAGGGCAGGGAAAATGGAGTACGAGAAGAAGCTTGCAGGGAACATTAAGGCGGATTGCAAAAGTTTCGATAGATATGTAAAGAAAAAAAAGTTAGAAAAGACAACCGTAGGTCCCCTGCAGTCAGAATCAGGGGAAATCATAACGGGGAACAAAGAAATGGCAGACCAATTGAACAAGTACTTTGGTTCGGTATTCACTGAGGAGGACAGAAACAACCTTCCGGATATAAAAGGGGTCGGAGGGTCTCGTAAGGAGGAGGAACTGAGGGAAATCTTTATTAGTCGGGAAATTGTGTTGGGGAAATTGATGGGATTGAAGGCCGATAAATCCCCAAGGCCTGATGGACTGCATCCCAGAGTACTTAAGGAGGTGGCCTTGGAAATAGTGGATGCATTGACAGTCATTTTCCAACATTCCATTGACTCTGGATCAGTTCCTATGGAGTGGAGGGTAGCCAATGTAACCCCACTTTTTAAAAAAGGAGGGAGAGAGATAAAAGGGAATTATAGACCGGTCAGGCTGACATCGGTAGTGGGTAAAATGATGGAATCAATTATTAAGGATGTCATAGCAGTGCATTTGGAAAGAGGTGACATGATAAGTCCAAGTCAGCATGGATTTGTGAAAGGGAAATCATGCTTGACAAATCTTCTGGAATTTTTTGAGGATGTTTCCAGTAGAGTGGACAAGGGAGAACCAGTTGATGTGGTATATTTGGACTTTCAGAAGGCTTTCGACAAGGTCCCACACAAGAGATTAATGTGCAAAGTTAAAGCACATGGGATTGGGGGTAGTGTGCTGACATGGATTGAGAACTGGTTGTCAGACAGGAAGCAAAGAGTAGGAGTAAATGGGTACTTTTCAGAATGGCAGGCGGTGACTAGTGGGGTACCACAAGGTTCAGTGCTGGGGCTCCAGCTGTTTACATTGTACATTAATGATTTAGATGAGGGGATTAAATGTAGTATCTCCAAATTTGTGGATGACACTAAGTTGGGTGGCAGTGTGAGCTGCGAGGAGGATGCTATGAGGCTGCAGAGTGACTTGGATAGGTTAGGTGAGTGGGCAAATGCATGGCAGATGAAGTATAATGTGGATAAATGTGAGGTTTGGTGGTAAAAACAGAGAGACAGACTATTAGGAAAAGGGGAGGTGCAACGAGACCTGGGTGTCATGGTACATCAGTCATTGAAGGTTGGCATGCAGGTACAGCAGGCGGTTAAGAAAGCAAATGGCATGTTGGCCTTCATAGCGAGGGGATTTGAGTACAGGGGCAGGGAGGTATTGCTACAGTTGTACAGGGCCTTGGTGAGGCCACACCTGGAGTATTGTGTACAGTTTTGGTCTCCTAACCTGAGGAAAGACATTCTTGTTATTGAGGGAGTGCAGCGAAGGTTCACCAGACTGATTCCCGGGATGGCGGGACTGACCTATCAAGAAAGACTGGATCAACTGGGCTTGTATTCACTGGAGTTCAGACGAATGAGAGGGGACCTCATAGAAACGTTTAAAATTCTGATGGGGTTAGACAAGTTAGATGCAGGAAGAATGTTCCCAATGTTGGGGAAGTCCAGAACCAGGGGACACAGTCTAAGGATAAGGGGTAAGCCATTTAGGACCGAGATGAGGAGGAATTTCTTCACCCAGAGAGTGGTGAACCTGTGGAATTCTCTACCACAGAAAGTTGTTGAGGCCAATTCACTAAATATATTCAAAAAGGAGTTAGATGAAGTCCTTACTACTAGGGGGATCAAGGGGTATGGTGAGAAAGCAGGAATGGGGTACTGAAGTTGCATGTTCAGCCATGAACTCATTGAATGGCGGTGCAGGCTAGAAGGGCCGAATGGCCTACTCCTGCACCTATTTTCTATGTTTCTATGTTTCTATGAATGACGATCGGGGAGTGTCGATCGGGGAGTGTCGATCAGTGTGTGTCGATCGGGGAGTGTCGATCGATCGGGGAGTTTCGATCGGGGAGTATCGATCGGGGAGTGTCGATCAGTGTGTGTCGATCGGGGAGTGTCGATCGATCGGGGAGTTTCGATCGGGGAGTATCGATCGGGGAGTGTCGATCAGTGTGTGTCGATCGGGGAGTGTCGATCGATTGGGGAGTTTCGATCGGGGAGTGTCGATCAGTGTGTGTCGATCGGGGAGTGTCGATCGATTGGGGAGTTTCGATCGGGGAGTATCGATCGGGGAGTGTCGATCGGGGAGTGTCGATCAGTGTGTGTCGATCGGGGAGTGTCGATCGATTGGGGAGTTTCGATCGGGGAGTATCGATCGGGGAGTGTCGAACGGGGAGTCTCGATCGGGGAGTGTCGATCGGGGAGTGCCGATCGGGGAGTGTCGATCGGGGAGTGTCGATCGGGGAGTGTCGATCGGGGAGTGTCGATCGGGGTGTGTTGATCGGAGAGTGTCGATCGGGGAGTGTCGATCGGGAAGTGTCGATCGGGGAGTGCCGATCGGGGAGTGTCAATCGGGGAGTGTCGATCGGGGAGTGTCGATCGGGGTGTGTTGATCTGAGAGTGTCGATCGGGGAGTGTCGATTGGGGAGTGTCTATCGATCGGGGAGTGTCGATCGGGGAGTGTCGATCGATCGGGGAATGTCAGTCGGGGAGTGTCGATCGGCAAGTGTCGAGCGCGGAGTGTCGATCGGGGAGTATTGATCAACCGGGGTATGTCGATCGGGGAGTGTCGATCGATCGGGGAGTGTCGATCGGGGAATGTTGATCAGGGAGTGCCGATCTATCGGGAAGTGTCGATCGATCAATCAGTGTGAAAGGGCCCTGACCGATCAATCAACGTGAATGGCTCCTGACCGAATAGTCAATGTGATTGGACCTGACTGATCAATCAATGAGAATGGGTACTGAGCGATCAATCAATGTGAATGGCTCCTGACCGATCAATCAGTGTGAATGGCTCCTGACCGATCAATCAATGTGAATAGGTCCTGACCGATCAATCAGTGTGAATGGCTCCTGACCGATCAATCAGTGTGAATGAGTACTTACCGATCAATCAGTCTGAATAGGTCCTGACCAATCAATCAGTGTGAATGCGCACTGACCGATCAATCATTCTGAATGGATCCTGACCGATCAATCAGTGTGAATGGTTCTTGACCGATCAATCAATGTGAATGGGTCCTGACCGATCAATCAGTGTGAATGGGTCCTGACCGATCAATCAATGTGAATGGGTCCTGACCTCTTAATCAATGTGAATGGGTCTTGACCGATCAATCAATTTGAATGGGTCCTGACCAATCAATCAACGTGAATGGTTCCTGACCGAATATTCAATGTGAATGGGTCCTGACCGATCGATCAACGTGAATGGGACCTGACCGATCAATCAGTGTGAATGGGTCCTGACTGATCAATCAGTGTGAATGGGCAATGACCGATCAATCAGTCTGAATGGGCCCTGACTGATCAATCAGTGTGAATGGGCCCTGACCGATCAATCAGTGTGAATGGGTCCTGACCGATCAATCAATGTGAATGGATCCTGACCGATTAATCAATGTGAATGGGTCTTGACCGATCAATCAGTCTGAATGGTTCCTGACCGATCAATGAACGTGAATGGGTAATTTCCGATCAATCAGTGTGAAAGGGCCCTGACCGATCAATCAACGTGAATGGCTCCTGACAGAATAGTCAATGTGATTGGACCTGACCGATCAATCAATGTGAATTGGTGCTGACCGATCAATCAATGAGAATTGGTCCTGACCGATCAATCAAGTTGAATGGGTCCCGACCGATCAATCAATGTGAATGGGTCCTGACCGATCAATCAATGTGAATATGACCTGACCTATCAATCAGTGTGAATTGGTCCTGACCGATCAATCAATGTGAATTGGTCCTGACCGATCAATCAATGTGAATGGGGCCTGACCGATCAATCAATGTGAATGGGTCCTGACTGATCAATCAATGTGAATGGGTCCTGACCGATCAATCAGTGTGAATGGGGGCTGACCGATCAATCAACGTGAATGGGACCTGACCGATTAATCAGTGGGAATGTGTCCTGACGGATCAATCAATGTGAATGGGTCCAGACCGATCAATCAACGTGAATGGGTACTGACCGATCAATCAATGTGTATGGGTCCTGACCGATCAATCAATTGAATGAGTCCTGACTGATCAATCAACTTGAATGGCTCCCGAGCGATCAATCATTCCGAATGGGTCCTGACCGATCAATCAATGTGAATGAGTCCTGACTGATCAATCAACTTGAATGGCTCCCGAGCGATCAATCATTCCGAATGGGTCCTGACCGATCAATCAATGTGAATGTGTCCTGACCGATCAATCAGTGTGAATGGCTCCTGACCGATCAATCAATGTGAATGGCTCCTGACCGATCAATCAGTGTGAATGAGTACTTACCGATCAATCAGTCTGAATAGGTCCTGACCGATCAATCAGTGTGAATGCGCACTGACCGATCAATCATTCTGAATGGTTCCTGACCGATCAATCAGTGTGAATGGCTCCTGACCGATCAATCAGTGTGAATAAGTACTGACCGATCAATCAGTCTGAATGGGTCCTGACCGATCAATCAGTGTGAATGCGCACTGACCGATCAATCAGTCTGAATGGTTCCTGACCGATCAATCAGTGTGAATGGGTCTTGACTGATCAATCAGTGTGAATGGGCCCTGACCGATCAATCAATGAGAATGGGTCCTGTCCGATCAATTAATGTGAATGGCTCCTGACTGATCAATCAATGTGAATGGGGAATGGTTCCTGACCGATCAATCAGTGTGAATGGGCCCTGACCGATCAATCAGTGTGAATGGGTCCTGACCGATCAATCAATGTGAATGGGTCCTGACCGATTAATCAATGTGAATGGGTCCTGACCGATCAATCAGTCTGAATGGTTCCTGACCGATCAATGAACGTGAATGGGTCATTTCCGATCAATCAGTGTGAAAGGGCCCTGACTGCATATTCAGTGTGAATGGGCCCTGATCGATCAATCAACGTGAATGGCTCCTGACCGAATAGTCAATGTGATTGGACCTGACTGATCAATCAATGAGAATGGGTACTGAGCGATCAATCAATGAGAATTGGTCCTGACTGTTCAATCAATGAGAATGGGTCCTGACCGATCAATCAACTTGAATGGGTCCCGACCGATCAATCATTGTGAATGGGTCCTGACCGATCAATCAATGTGAATGGGTCCTAACCGATCAATCAACTTGAATGGGTCCTGACCGATCAATCAACTTGAATGGGTCCCGACCGATCAATCAATGTGAATGGGTCCTGACCGATCAATCAATGTGAATGGGTCCTAACCGATCAATCAGTGTGAATGGGTCCTGACCGATCAATCAATGAGAATGGGTACTGACCGATCAATCAGTGTGAATGGGCCCTGATCGATCAATCAATGTGAATAGGTCCTGACTGATTAATCAGTGTGAATGCGCACTGACCGATCAATCAGTCTGAATGGTTCCTGACCGATCAATCAATGTGAATGGCTCCTGACCGATCAATCAGTGTGAATGGTTCCTGACCGATTAATCAATGTGAATGGCTCCTGACCGATCAATCAGTGTGAATTGGTCCTGACCGGTCAATCGGTGTGAATGGGTCCTGACCGATCAATCAGTGTGAATGGGTCCTGACCGATCAATCAGTGTGAATGGGACCTGACCTATAAATCAATGAGAATGGGTACTGACCGATCAATCAGTGTGAATGGCCCCTGACCGATCAATCAATGTGAATAGGTCCTGACTGATTAATCAGTGTGAATGCGCACTGACCGATCAATCAGTCTGAATGGATCCTGACCGATCAATCAATGTGAATGGCTCCTGACCGATCAATCAGTGTGAATGGTTCCTGACCGATTAATCAATGTGAATGGCTCCTGACCGATCAATCAGTGTGAATGAGTACTGAACGATCCACCAATGTGGATGGGTCCTGACCAATCCATCGATGTGAATCGGCCCTGACCGATCAATCAACTTGAATGGGTCCCGACCGGTCAATCAATCTGAATGGGTCCTGACCGATTAATCAATGTGAATGGGTCCTGACCGATCAATTAGTGTGAATGGCTCCTGACCCATCAATCAGTGTGAAAGTGTCCTGACCTATAAATCAAGGAGAATGGGTTCTGACCGATCAATCAATGTGAATGGCTCCTGACCGATCAATCAGTGTGAATGGCTCCTGACCGATCAATCAATGTGAATAGGTCCTGACCGATCAATCAGTGTGAATGGCTCCTGACCGATCAATCAGTGCGAATGAGTACTTACCGATCAATCAGTCTGAATAGGTCCTGACCAATCAATCAGTGTGAATGCGCACTGACCGATCAATCATTCTGAATGGATCCTGAACGATCAATCAGTGTGAATGGTTCCTGACCGATCAATCAATGTTAATGGGTCCTGACCGATCAATCAGTGTGAATGGGTCCTGACCGATCAATCAATGTGAATGGGTCCTGACCTCTTAATCAATGTGAATGGGTCTTGACCGATCAATCAATTTGAATGGGTCCTGACCAATCAATCAACGTGAATGGTACCTGACCGAATATTTAATGTGAATGGGTCCTGACCGATCGATCAACGTGAATGGGACCTGACCGATCAATCAGTGTGAATGGGTCCTGACTGATCAAACAGTGTGAATGGGCAATGACCGATCAATCAGTCTGAATGGGTCCTGACCGATCAATCAATGTGAATGGGTCCTGACCGATTAATCAATGTGAATGGGTCTTGACCGATCAATCAGTCTGAATGGTTCCTGACCGATCAATGAACGTGAATGGGTAATTTCCGATCAATCAGTGTGAAAGGGCCCTGACCGATCAATCAACGTGAATGGCTCCTGACAGAATAGTCAATGTGATTGGACCTGACCGATTAATCAATGTGAATTGGTGCTGACCGATCAATCAATGAGAATTGGTCCTGACCGATCAATCAAGTTGAATGGTTCCCGACCGATCAATCAGTGTGAATGGATCCTGACCGATCAATCAATGTGAATTAGTCCTGACCAATCAAGCAGTGTGAATGGATCCTGACCGATCAATCAATGTGAATGGGGCCTGACCGATCAATCAATGTGAATGGGTCCTGACTGATCAATCAATGTGAATGGGTCCAGACCGATCAATCAACGTGAATGGGTACTGACCGATCAATCAATGTGTATGGGTCCTGACCGATCAATCAATTGAATGAGTCCTGACTGATCAATCAACTTGAATGGCTCCCGAGCGATCAATCATTCCGAATGGCTCCTGACCGATCAATCAGTGTGAATGGCTCCTGACCGATCAATCAGTGTGAATGAGTACTGACCGATCAATCAGTGTGAATGCGCACTGACCGCAACTTGAATGGCTCCCGAGCGATCAATCATTCCGAATGGGTCCTGACCGATCAATCAATGTGAATGTGTCCTGACCGATCAATCAGTGTGAATGGCTCCTGACCGATCAATCAGTGTGAATAAGTACTGACCGATCAATCAGTCTGAATGGGTCCTGACCGATCAATCAGTGTGAATGCGCACTGACCGATCAATCAGTCTGAATGGTTCCTGACCGATCAATCAGTGTGAATGGGTCTTGACCGATCAATCAGTGTGAATGGGCCCTGACCGATCAATCAATGAGAATGGGTCCTGTCCGATCAATTAATGTGAATGGCTCCTGACTGATCAATCAATGTGAATGGGGAATGGGCCCTGACCGATCAATCAGTGTGAATGGGCCCTGACCGATCAATCAGTGTGAATGGGTCCTGACCGATCAATCAATGTGAATGGGTCCTGACCGATTAATCAATGTAAATGGGTCCTGACCGATCAATCAGTCTGAATGGTTCCTGACCGATCAATGAACGTGAATGGGTCATTTCCGATCAATCAGTGTGAAAGGGCCCTGACTGCATATTCAGTGTGAATGGGCCCTGATCGATCAATCAACGTGAATGGCTCCTGACCGAATAGTCAATGAGATTGGATCCTGACCGATCAATCAATATGAATAAGTCCGTGCCGATCAATCAGTGTGAATTGGTCCTGACTGATCAATCAATGAGAATGGGTCCTGACCGATCAATCAATGAGAATTGGTCCTGACCGATCAATCAATGAGAATTGGTCCTGCCCGATCAATCAATGAGAATGGGTCCTGACCGATCAATCAACTTGAATGGTTCCCGACTAATCAATCAATGTGAATGTGTCCTGACCGATCAATCAATGTGAATGGGTCCTGACCGATCAATCAGTGTGAATGGGCCCTGACCGATCAATAGGTGTGAATGGGTCCTGACCGATCAATCAGTGTGAATGGGTCCTGACCGATCAATCAAGTGAATTGGTCCTGACCGATCAATCGGTGTGAATGGGGCCCGACCGATCAATCAATGTGAATAGGCCCTGACCGATCAATCAATGTGAATGGGTCCTGACTGATCAATCAATGTGAATGGGGCCCGACCGATCAATCAATGTGAATGGGTCCAGACTGATCAATCAATGTGATGGGTCCTGACCGATCAATCAGTTTGAATGGGTCCTGACGGATCAATCAATGTGAATGGGTCCTGACCAATCCATCGATGTGAATCGGCCCTGACCGATCAATCAACTTGAATGGATCCCGATCGGTCAATCAATGTGAATGGGTCCTGACCGATCAATCAATGTGAATGGGTCCTGACCGATTAATCAGTGTGAATGCGCACTGACCGATCAATCATTCTGAATGGTTCCTGACCGATCAATCAATGTGAATGGCTCCTGACCGATCAATCAGTGTGAATGGTTCCTGACCGATCAATCAATGTGAATGGCTCCTGACCGATCAATCAGTGTGAATGAGCACTGACCGATCAATCAATGTGAATGGGTCCTGACCAATCCATTGATGTGAATCGGCCCTGACTGAACAATCAACTTGAATGGGTTCCGACCGGTCAATCAATCTGAATGGGTCCTGACCGATCAATCAATGTGAATGGGTCCTGACCGATCAATCAGTGTGAATGGCTCCTGACCCATCAATCAGTGTGAAAGTGTCCTAACCGATCAATCAATGTGAATGGGACCTGTCCTATCAATCAATGAGAATGGGTCCTGACCGATCAATCAACGTGAATAGGTCCTTTCCGATCAATCGGTGTGAATGGCTCCTGACCGATCAATCAACGTGAATGGTTCCTGACCGATTAATCACTGTGAATTGCTGCTGACCGATCAATCAATGTGAATAGATCCTGACTGATCAATCAGTCTGAATGGGTCCTGACCGATCAATCAGTGTGAATGCGCACTGACCGATCAATCAGTCTGAATGGTTCCTGACCGATCAATCAATGTGAATGGCTCCTGACCGATCAATCAGTATGAATGGTTCCTGACCGATCAATCAATGTGAATGGCTCCTGACCGATCAATCAGTGTGAATGAGTACTGACCGATCAATCAGTCTGAATGGGTCCTGACCGATCAATCAATGAAAATGGGTCCTGTCCGATCAATCAATGTGAATGGCTCCTGACTAATCAATCACTGTGAAAGTGCCCTGACCTATCAATCAATGAGAATGGGACCTGTCCAATCAATCAATGTGAAGGGCTCCTGACCGGTCAATCAATGTGAATGGGTCCTGACCGATCAATCAGTCCGAATGGGTCCTGACCGATCAATCAGTGTGAATGGGCCCTGACCGATCAATTAGCTTGAATGGGTCCTGACCAATCAATCAGTGTGAATGGGACTTCAATGATCAATCAGTGTGAATGTGTCATGACCGATCAATCAATGTGAATGTATCTTGTCCGATCAATCAATGTGAATGGGTCCTGACCGATCAATCAACTTGAGTGGGTCCTGACCGATCAATCAATTTGAATACGTCCTGACCGATCAATCAATGTGAATGGGTTCTGACCGATCAATCAGTCTGAATGGGCCCTGACCGATCAATCAGTGTGAATGCGCACTGACCGATCAATCAGTCTGAATGGTTCCTGACCGATCAATCAGTGTGAATGGATCTTGACTGATCAATCAGTGTGAATGGGTCCTGACTGATCAATCAATGTGAATGGGTCCTGTCTGATCAATTAATGTGAATGGCTCCTGACTGATCAATCAATGTGAATGGGCCCTGACCGATCAATCAATTTGAATACGTCCTGAGCCAATCAATCAATGTGAATGGTTCCTGACCGATCAATCAGTGTGAATGGGCCCTGACCGATCAATCAGTGTGAATGGGTCCTGACCGATCAATCAATGTGAATGGGTCCTGACCGATTAATCAATGTGAATGGGTCCTGACCGATCAATCAGTCTGAATGGTTCCTGACCGATCAATGAACGTGAATGGATCATTTCCGATCAATCAGTGTGAAAGGGCCCTGACTGCATATTCAGTGTGAATGGGCCCTGATCAATCAATCAACGTGAATGGCTCCTGACCGAATAGTCAATGAGATTGGATCCTGACCGATCAATCAATATGAATAAGTCCTGACCGATCAATCAGTGTGAATGGGTCCAGACAGATCAATCAATGTGAATGGGCCCTGACCGATCAATAGGTGTGAATGGTCCCTGACCGATCAATCAGTGTGAATTGATCCTGACCGGTCAATCGGTGCGAATGGGTCCTGACCGATCAATCAGTGTGAATGGTTCCTGACCGACCAATCAGTGTGAATGGCTCCTGACCGATCAATCAGTGTGAATGAGAACTGACCGATCAATCAGTCTGAATGGCTCCTGACCCATCAATCAGTGTGAATGCGCACTGACCGATCAATCAGTCTGAATGGTTCCTGACCGATCAATCAGTGTGAATGGGTCCTGACCGATTAATCAATGTGAATGGGTCCTGACCAATCAATCAGTCTGAATGGTTCCTGACCGATCAATGAACGTGAATGGGTCATTTCCGATCAATCAGTGTGAAAGGGCCCTGACTGCATATTCAGTGTGAATGGGCCCTGATCGATCAATCAACGTGAATGGCTCCTGACCGAATAGTCAATGAGATTGGATGCTGACCGATCAATCAATATGAATAAGTCCTGACCGATCAATCAGTGTGAATGGGTCCAGAAAGATCAATCAATGTGAATGGGTCCTGACCGATCAATCAGTGTGAATGAGCCCTGACTGATCAATCAATGAGAATTGGTCCTGACTGATCAATCAATGTGAATGGGTCCTGACCGATCAATCGGTGTGAATGGGTCCTGACCGATCAATCAGTGTGAATGGGCCCTGACCGATCAATAGGTGTGAATGGTCCCTGACCGATCAATCAGTGTGAATTGGTTCTGACCGGTCAATCGGTGCGAATGGGTCCTGACCGATCAATCAGTGTGAATGGGTCCTGACCGATCAATCAATGTGAATTGGTCCTGACCGATCAATCGGTGTGAATGGGTCCTGACCGATCAATCAATGTGAATGGGTCCTGACCGATCAATCAGTGTGAATGGCTCCTGACCCATCAGTCAGTGTGAAAGTGTCCTGACCGATCAATGTGAATGGGACCTGTCCTATCAACCAATGTGAATGGGTCCTGACCGATCAATCAACGTGAATAGGTCCTGACCGATCAATCGGTGTGACTGGCTCCTGACCGATCAATCAACGTGAATGGGACCTGACTGATCAATCAGTGTGAATGGCTCCTGACCGATCAATCAACGTGAATAGGTCCTGACCGATCAATCAGTGTGAATGCGCACTGACCGATCAATCAGTCTGAATGGTTCCTGACCGACCAATCAGTGTGAATGGCTCCTGACCGATCAATCAGTGTGAATGAGAACTGACCGATCAATCAGTCTGAATGGGTGCTGACCGATCAATCAGTGTGAATGCGCACTGACCGATCAATCACTCTGAATGGTTCCTGACCGATCAATCAGTGTGAATGGGTCCTGACCGATCAATCAATATGAAAAAGTTCTGACCGATCAATCAGTGTGAATGGGTCCAGACAGATCAATCAATGTGAATGGGTCCTGACCGATCAATCAGTCAGAATGGTTCCTGACCGATCAATGAACGTGAATGGGTCATTTCCGATCAATCAGTGTGAAAGGGCCCTGACTGCATATTCAGTGTGAATGGGCCCTGATCGATCAATCAACGTGAATGGCTCCTGACCGAATAGTCAATGAGATTGGATCCTGACCGATCAATCAATATGAATAAGTCCTGACCGATCAATCAGTGTGAATGGGTCCAGACAGATCAATCAATGTGAATGGGTCCTGACCGATCAATCAGTGTGAATGAGTCCTGACTGATCAATCAATGAGAATTGGTCCTGCCCGATCAATCAATGTGAATGGGTCCTGACCGATCAATCAATGTGAATAGGTCCTGACCGATCAATCAATGAGAATGGGTCCTGACCGATCAATCAGTGTGAATGGGCCCTGACCGATCAATCGGTGTGAATGGGTCCTGACCGATCAATCAATGTGAATGGGGCCTGACCGACCAATCAATGTGAATGGGTCCTGACTGATCAATCAATATGATGGGTCCTGACCGATCAATCAATGTGAATGAGTCCTGACCGATCAATCAATGTGAATGGGACCTGTCCTATCAACCAATAAGAATGGGTCCTGACCGATCAATCAATGTGAATAGGTCCTGACCGATCAATCGGTGTGAATGGCTCCTGACCGATCAATCAACGTGAATGGGCCCTGACCGATCAATCAGTGTGAATGGCTCCTGACCGATCAATCAATGTGAATAGGTCCTGACCGATCAATCAGTGTGAATGCGCACTGACCGATCAATCAGTCTGAATGGTTCCTGACCGACCAATCAGTGTGAATGGCTCCTGACCGATCAATCAGTGTGAATGAGAACTGACCGATAAATCAGTCTGAATAGTTCCTGACCGATCAATCAGTGTGAATGGGTCCTGACCGATCAATCAATGTGAATGGGTCCTGTCCGATCAATCAATGAGAATTGGTCCTGACTGATCAATCAATGAGAATTGGTCCTGACCGATCAATCAATGAGAATTGGTCCTGCCCGATCAATCAATGAGAATGGGTCCTGACCGATCAATCAACTTGAATGGTTCCTGACTGATCAATCAATGTGAATGTGTCCTGACCGATCAATCAATGTGAATGGGTCCTGACCGATCAATCAATGAGAATGGGCCCTGACCGATCAATAGGTATGAATGGTCTCTGACCGATCAATCAACGTGAATTGGTCCTGACCGATCAATCGGTGTGAATGGGGCCCGACCGAACAATCAATGTGAATGGGTCCTGACCGATCAATCAATGTGAATGGGTACTGACCGATCAATCAGTTTGAATGGGTCCTGACGGATCAATCAATGTGAATGGGTCCCGACCGATCAATCAATGTGAATCAGTCCTGACCAATCAATCAACTTGAATGGATCCCGACCGGTCAATCAATGTGAATGGGTCCTGACCGATCAATCAATGTGAATGGGTCCTGACCGATCAATCAGTGTGAATGGCTCCTGACCCATCAATCAGTCTGAAAGTGTCCTGACCGATCAATCAATGTGAATGGGACCTGTCCTATCAATCAATGAGAATGGGTCCTGACCGATCAATCAACGTGAATAGGTCCTATCCGATCAATCGGTGTGAATGGCTCCTGACCGATCAATCAACGTGAATGGGTCCTGACCGATCAATCAGTGTGAATTGCTGCTGACCGATCAATCAATGTGAATAGGTCCTGACCGATCAATCAGTCTGAATAGGTCCTGACCGATCAATCAATGTGAATGGATCCTGACCGATCAATTAGTGTGAATGGTTCCTGACAGATCAATCAATGTGAATGGCTCCTGACCGATCAATCAGTGTGAATGAGTACTGACCGATCAATCAGTCTGAATGGGTGCTGACCGTTCAATCAGTGTGAATGTGCACTGACCGATCAATCAGTCTGAATGGGTCCTGACCGATCAATCAGTGTGAATGGCTCCTGACTGATCAATCAGTGTGAATGGGTCCTGACTGATCAATCAGTGTGAATGCGCACTGACCGATCAATCAGTGTGAATGGGTTCTGACCGATCAATCAGTCTGAATGGTTCCTGACTGATCAATCAGGGTGAATGCGCACTGACCGATCAATCAGTTTGAATGGTTCCTGACCGATCAATCAGTGTGAATGGCTCCTGACTGATCAATCAGTGTGAATGGGCCCTGACCGATCAATCAATGAGAATGGGTCCTGTCCGATCAATCAATGTGAATGGCTCCTGACTGATCAATCAATGTGAAAGTGCCCTGACCTATCAATCAATGAGAATGGGACCTGTCCAATCAATCAATGTGAAGGGCTCCTGACCGGTCAATCAATGGGAATGAGTCCTGACCGATCAATTAGTCTGAATGGGTCCTGACCGATCAATCAGTGTGAATGGGATTTCAATGATCGATCAGTGTGAATGTGTCATGACCGATCAATCAATGTGAATGTATCCTGTCCGATCAATCAATGTGAATGGGTCCTGACCGATAAATCAGTCTGAATGGGTCCTAACCGATCAATCAACTTGAGTGGGTCCTGACCGATCAATCAATTTGTATACGTCCTGACCGATCAATCAATGTGAATGGTTCTGACCGATCAATCAGTCTGAATGGGTCCTGACCTATCAATCAGTCTGAATGGTTCCTGCCCGATCAATCAGTGTGAATGGCTCCTGACTGATCAATCAATGAAAATTGGTCCTGCCCGATCAATCAATGAGATTGGATTCTGACCGATCAATCAATATGAAAAAGTCCTGACCGATCAATCAGTGTGAATGGGTCCAGACAGATCAATCAATGTGAATGGGTCCTGACCGATCAATCAGTCTGAATGGTTCCTGACCGATCAATGAACGTGAATGGGTCATTTCCGATCAATCAATGTGAAAGGGCCCTGACTGCATATTCAGTGTGAATGGGCCCTGATCGATCAATCAACGTGAATGGCTCCTGACCGAATAGTCAATGAGATTGGATCCTGACCGATCAATCAATATCAAAAAGTCCTGACCGATCAATCAGTGTGAATGGGTCCAGACAGATCAATCAATGTGAATGGGTCCTGACCGATCAATCAGTGTGAATGAGTCCTGACTGATCAATCAATGAAAATTGGTCCTGACTGATCAATCAATGAGAATGGGACCTGACCGATCAATCAATGAGAATTGGTCCTGACCGATCAATCAATCAGAATTGGTCCTGCCCGATCAATCAATGTGAATGTGTCCTGACCGATCAATCAATGTGAATGGGTCCTGACCGGTCAATCAATGAGAATGGGTCCTGACCGATCAATCAGTGTGAATGGGCCCTGACCGATCAATAGTTGTGAATGGACCCTGACCGATCAATCAGTGTGAATTGGTCCTGACCGGTCAATCGGTGCGAATGGGTCCTGAGGGATCAATCAATGTGAATGGGTCCTGACCAATCAATCAATGTGAATCGGCCCTGACCGATCAATCAGTGTGAATGGGTGCAGAAATATCAATCAATGTGAATGGGTCCTGACCGATCAATCAGTGTGAATGAGTCCTGACTGATCAATCAATGAGAATTGGTCCTGACTGATCAATCAATATGAATGGGTCCTGACCGATCAATCAATGAGAATGGGTCCTGACCGATCAATCAGTGTGAATGGGCCATGACCGATCAATAGGTGTGAATGGTCCCTGACCGATCAATCAGTGTGAATTGGTCCTGACCGGTCAATCGGTGCGAATGGGTCCTGACCGATCAATCAGTGTGAATGAGTCCTGACTGATCAATCAATGAGAATTGGTCCTGACTGATCAATCAATGAGAATGGGACCTGACCGATCAATCAATGAGAATTTGTCCTGACCGATCAATCAATAAGAATTGGTCGTGACTGATCAATCAATGTGTTGGGTCCTGACCGATCAATCAGTTTGAATGGGTCCTGACGGATCAATCAATGTGAATGGGTCCTGACCGATCAATCAACTTGAATGAGTCCTGACCGATCAATCAACTTGAATGGGTCCCGACCGGTCAATCAATCTGAATGTGTCCTGACCGATCAATCAATGTGAATGGGTCCTGACGGATCAATCAGTGTGAATGGCTCCTGACCCATCAATCAGTGTGCAAGTGTCCTGACCGATCAATCAATGTGAATGGGACCTGTCCTATCAATCAATGAGAATGGGTTCTGACCAATCAATCAACGTGAATAGGTCCTGACCGATCAATCGGTGTGAATGGCTCCTGACCGATCAATCAACGTGAATGGGTCCTGACCGATCAATCAGTGTGAATGCGCACTGACCGATCAATCAGTCTGAATGGTTCCTGACCGATCAATCAGTGTGAATGGCTCCTAACTGATCAATCAGTGTGAATGAGTACTGACCGATCAATCAGTCTGAATGGGTGCTGACCGATCAATCTGTGTGAATGGCTCCTGACTGATCAATCAATGTGAAAGGGCCCTGACCGATCAATCAATGAGAATGGGACCTGTCCAATCAATCAATGTCAAGGGCTCCTGACCGGTCAATCAATGTGAATGGGACCTGACCGATCAATCAGTCCAAATGGGTCCTCACTGATCAATCAGTGTGAATGGGCCCTGACCGATCAATTAGTCTGAATGGGTCCTGACCAATCAATCAGTGTGAATGAGTCCTGACTGATCAATCAGTGTGAATGGGTCCTGACCGATCAATCAGTGTGAATGGGTCCTGACTGATCAATCAGTGTGAATGGGTCCTGACCGATCAATCAATGTGAATGGGGCCTGACCGATTAATCAACTTGATTAGGACCTGACCGATCAATCAATGTGAATAGGTCCTGACCGATCAATCAGTCTGAATGGGTCTTGACAGATCAATCAGTGTGAATGAGTACTGACCGATCAATCAGTGTGAATGAGTACTGACCAATCAATCAGTCTGAATGGGTCCTGACCGATCAATCAGTGTGAATGCGCACTGACCGATCAATCAGTCTGAATGGTTCCTGACCGATCAATCAGTGTGAATGGCTCCTGACCGATCAATCAACGTGAATGGGTCCTGACCGATCAATCAGTGTGAATTGCTGCTGACCGATCAATCAATGTGAATAGGTCCTGACCGATCAATCAGTCTGAATAGGTCCTGACCGATCAATCAATGTGAATGGATCCTGACCGATCAATTAGTGTGAATGGTTCCTGACAGATCAATCAATGTGAATGGCTCCTGACCGATCAATCAGTGTGAATGAGTACTGACCGATCAATCAGTCTGAATGGGTGCTGACCGTTCAATCAGTGTGAATGTGCACTGACCGATCAATCAGTCTGAATGGGTCCTGACCGATCAATCAGTGTGAATGGCTCCTGACTGATCAATCAGTGTGAATGGGTCCTGACTGATCAATCAGTGTGAATGCGCACTGACCGATCAATCAGTGTGAATGGGTTCTGACCGATCAATCAGTCTGAATGGTTCCTGACTGATCAATCAGGGTGAATGCGCACTGACCGATCAATCAGTTTGAATGGTTCCTGACCGATCAATCAGTGTGAATGGCTCCTGACTGATCAATCAGTGTGAATGGGCCCTGACCGATCAATCAATGAGAATGGGTCCTGTCCGATCAATCAATGTGAATGGCTCCTGACTGATCAATCAATGTGAAAGTGCCCTGACCTATCAATCAATGAGAATGGGACCTGTCCAATCAATCAATGTGAAGGGCTCCTGACCGGTCAATCAATGGGAATGAGTCCTGACCGATCAATTAGTCTGAATGGGTCCTGACCGATCAATCAGTGTGAATGGGATTTCAATGATCGATCAGTGTGAATGTGTCATGACCGATCAATCAATGTGAATGTATCCTGTCCGATCAATCAATGTGAATGGGTCCTGACCGATAAATCAGTCTGAATGGGTCCTAACCGATCAATCAACTTGAGTGGGTCCTGACCGATCAATCAATTTGTATACGTCCTGACCGATCAATCAATGTGAATGGTTCTGACCGATCAATCAGTCTGAATGGGTCCTGACCTATCAATCAGTCTGAATGGTTCCTGCCCGATCAATCAGTGTGAATGGCTCCTGACTGATCAATCAATGAAAATTGGTCCTGCCCGATCAATCAATGAGATTGGATTCTGACCGATCAATCAATATGAAAAAGTCCTGACCGATCAATCAGTGTGAATGGGTCCAGACAGATCAATCAATGTGAATGGGTCCTGACCGATCAATCAGTCTGAATGGTTCCTGACCGATCAATGAACGTGAATGGGTCATTTCCGATCAATCAATGTGAAAGGGCCCTGACTGCATATTCAGTGTGAATGGGCCCTGATCGATCAATCAACGTGAATGGCTCCTGACCGAATAGTCAATGAGATTGGATCCTGACCGATCAATCAATATCAAAAAGTCCTGACCGATCAATCAGTGTGAATGGGTCCAGACAGATCAATCAATGTGAATGGGTCCTGACCGATCAATCAGTGTGAATGAGTCCTGACTGATCAATCAATGAAAATTGGTCCTGACTGATCAATCAATGAGAATGGGACCTGACCGATCAATCAATGAGAATTGGTCCTGACCGATCAATCAATCAGAATTGGTCCTGCCCGATCAATCAATGTGAATGTGTCCTGACCGATCAATCAATGTGAATGGGTCCTGACCGGTCAATCAATGAGAATGGGTCCTGACCGATCAATCAGTGTGAATGGGCCCTGACCGATCAATAGTTGTGAATGGACCCTGACCGATCAATCAGTGTGAATTGGTCCTGACCGGTCAATCGGTGCGAATGGGTCCTGAGGGATCAATCAATGTGAATGGGTCCTGACCAATCAATCAATGTGAATCGGCCCTGACCGATCAATCAGTGTGAATGGGTGCAGAAATATCAATCAATGTGAATGGGTCCTGACCGATCAATCAGTGTGAATGAGTCCTGACTGATCAATCAATGAGAATTGGTCCTGACTGATCAATCAATGTGAATGGGTCCTGACCGATCAATCAATGAGAATGGGTCCTGACCGATCAATCAGTGTGAATGGGCCATGACCGATCAATAGGTGTGAATGGTCCCTGACCGATCAATCAGTGTGAATTGGTCCTGACCGGTCAATCGGTGCGAATGGGTCCTGACCGATCAATCAGTGTGAATGAGTCCTGACTGATCAATCAATGAGAATTGGTCCTGACTGATCAATCAATGAGAATGGGACCTGACCGATCAATCAATGAGAATTTGTCCTGACCGATCAATCAATAAGAATTGGTCGTGACTGATCAATCAATGTGTTGGGTCCTGACCGATCAATCAGTTTGAATGGGTCCTGACGGATCAATCAATGTGAATGGGTCCTGACCGATCAATCAACTTGAATGAGTCCTGACCGATCAATCAACTTGAATGGGTCCCGACCGGTCAATCAATCTGAATGTGTCCTGACCGATCAATCAATGTGAATGGGTCCTGACGGATCAATCAGTGTGAATGGCTCCTGACCCATCAATCAGTGTGCAAGTGTCCTGACCGATCAATCAATGTGAATGGGACCTGTCCTATCAATCAATGAGAATGGGTTCTGACCAATCAATCAACGTGAATAGGTCCTGACCGATCAATCGGTGTGAATGGCTCCTGACCGATCAATCAACGTGAATGGGTCCTGACCGATCAATCAGTGTGAATGCGCACTGACCGATCAATCAGTCTGAATGGTTCCTGACCGATCAATCAGTGTGAATGGCTCCTAACTGATCAATCAGTGTGAATGAGTACTGACCGATCAATCAGTCTGAATGGGTGCTGACCGATCAATCTGTGTGAATGGCTCCTGACTGATCAATCAATGTGAAAGGGCCCTGACCGATCAATCAATGAGAATGGGACCTGTCCAATCAATCAATGTCAAGGGCTCCTGACCGGTCAATCAATGTGAATGGGACCTGACCGATCAATCAGTCCAAATGGGTCCTCACTGATCAATCAGTGTGAATGGGCCCTGACCGATCAATTAGTCTGAATGGGTCCTGACCAATCAATCAGTGTGAATGAGTCCTGACTGATCAATCAGTGTGAATGGGTCCTGACCGATCAATCAGTGTGAATGGGTCCTGACTGATCAATCAGTGTGAATGGGTCCTGACCGATCAATCAATGTGAATGGGGCCTGACCGATTAATCAACTTGATTAGGACCTGACCGATCAATCAATGTGAATAGGTCCTGACCGATCAATCAGTCTGAATGGGTCTTGACAGATCAATCAGTGTGAATGAGTACTGACCGATCAATCAGTGTGAATGAGTACTGACCAATCAATCAGTCTGAATGGGTCCTGACCGATCAATCAGTGTGAATGCGCACTGACCGATCAATCAGTCTGAATGGTTCCTGACCGATCAATCAGTGTGAATGGCTCCTGACCGATCAATCAGTGTGAATGGCTCCTGACCGATCAATCAGTGTGAATGCGCACTGACCGATCAATCAGTGTGATTGGGTCCTGACTGATCAATCAGTGTGAATGGCTCCTGACCGATCAATCAATGTGAATGCGCACTGACCGATCAATCAGTGTGAATGGGTCCTGACTGATCAATCAGTGTGAATGCGCACTGACCGATCAATCAGTGTGAATGGGTTCTGACCGATCAATCAGTCTGAATGGTTCCTGACTGATCAATCAGGGTGAATGCGCACTGACCGATCAATCAGTCTGAATGGTTCCTGACCGATCAATCAGTGTGAATGAGTACTGACTGATCAATCAATCTGAATGGGTGCTGACCGATCAATCAGTGTGAATGGCTCCTGACTGATCAATCAGTGTAAATGGGCCCTGACTGATCAATCAATGAGAATGGGTCCTGTCCGATCAATCAATGTGAATGGCTCCTGACTGATCAATCAATGTGAAAGGGCCCTGACCTATCAATCAATGAGAATGGGACCTGTCCAATCAATCAATGTGAAGGGCTCCTGACCGGTCAATCAATGTGAATGGGTCCTGACCGATCAATCAGTGTGATTGGGCCCTGACCGATCAATTAGTCTGAATGGGTCCTGACCAATCAATCAGTCTGAATGGGACTTCAACGATCAATCAGTGTGAATGTGTCATGACCGATCAATCAACGTGAATGGGTCCTGACCGATCAATCAGTGTGAATGGCTCCTGACCGATCAATCAATGTGAATAGGTCCTGACCGATCAATCAGTGTGAATGCGCACTGACCGATCAATCAGTCTGAATGGTTCCTGACCGATCAATCAGTGTGAATGGCTCCTGACTGATCAATCAGTGTGAATGAGTACTGACCGATCAATTAGTCTGAATGGGTGCTGACCGATCAATCAGTGTGAATGGCTCCTGACTGATCAATCAAAGTGAAAGGGCCCTGACCGATGAATCAATGAGAATGGGACCTGTCCAATCAATCAATGTCAAGGGCTCCTGACCGGTCAATCAATGTGAATGGGACCTGACCGATCAATCAGTCCGAATGGGTCCTCACCGATCAATCAGTGTGAATGGGCCCTGACCGATCAATTAGTCTGAATGGGTCCTGACCAATCAATCATTGTGAATGGGACTTCAACGATCAATCAGTGTGAATGTATCATGACCGATCAATCAATGTGAATGCATCCTGTCCGATCAATCAATGTGAATGGGTCCTGACCGATCAATCAGTCTGAATGGGTCCTGACCGATCAATCAACTTGAGTGGGTCCTGACCGATCAATCAATTTGAATACGTCTTGACCGATCAATCAATGTGAATGGGTCCTGACCGATTAATCAACTTGAGTAGGACCTGACCGATCAATCAATGTGAATGGGTCCTGATGGGTCAATCAGTGTGAATGCGCACTGACCGATCAATCAGTGTGAATGGTTCCTGACCGATCAATCAGTGTGAATGGGTCTTGACTGATCAATCAGTGTAAATGGGCCCTGACCGATCAATCAATGAGAATGGGTCCTGTCCGATCAATTAATGTGAATGGCTTCTGACTGATCAATCAATGTGAATGGGCTCTGACCGATCAATCAGTCTGAATGGTTCCTGACCGATCAATCAGTGTGAATGGGCCCTGACCGATCAATCAGTGTGAATGGGTCCTGACCGATCAATCAATGTGAATGGGTCCTGACCGATCAATCAGTCTGAATGGTTCCTGACCGATCAATGAACGTGAATGGGTCATTTCCGATCAATCAGTGTGAAAGGGCCCTGACTGCATATTCAGTGTTAATGGGCCCTGATCGATCAATCAACGTGAATGGCTTCTGACCGAATAGTCAATGAGATTGGATCCTGACCGATCAATCAATATGAATAAGTCCTGACCGATCAATCAGTGTGAATGGGTCCAGACAGATCAATCAATGTGAATGGGTCCTGACCGATCAATCAGTGTGAATGAGTCCTGACTGATCAATGAATGAGAATTGGTCCTGACTGATCAATCAATGAGAATGGGACCTGACCGATCAATCAATGAGAATTGGTCCTGACCGATCAATCAATAAGAATTGGTCCTGACTGATCAATCAATGTGATGGGTCCTGACCGATCAATCAGTTTGAATGGGTCCTGACAGATCAATCAATGTGAATGGGTCCTGACCAATCAATCAATGTGAATCGGCCCTGACCGATCAATCAACGTGAATGGGTCCTGACCGATCAATCAACTTGAATGGGTCCTGACCAATCAATCAATGTGCATTGGTCCTGACCGATCAATCAACTTGAATGAGTCCTGACCGATCAATCAACTTGAATGGGTCCCGACCGGTCAATCAATCTGAATGTGTCCTGACCGATCAATCAATGTGAATGGGTCCTGACCGATCAATCAGTGTGAATGAGTCCTGACTGATCAATCAATGAGAATTGGTCCTGACTGATCAATCAATGAGAATGGGACCTGACCGATCAATCAATGAGAATTGGTCCTGACCGATCAATCAATGAAAATTGGTCCTGCCCGATCAATCAATGAGAATGGGTCCTGACCGATCAATCAACTTGAATGGTTCCCGACTGATCAATCAATGTGAATGGGTCCTGACCGATCAATCAATGTGAATGGGTCCTGACCGATCAATCAATGAGAATGGGTCCTGACCGATCAATCAGTGTGAATGGGCCCTGACCGATCAATAGGTGTGAATGGTCCCTGACCGATCAATCAGTGTGAATTGGTCCTGACCGGACAATCGGTGCGAATGGGTCCTGACCGATCAATCAGTGTGAATGGGTCCTGACCGATCAATCAGTCTGAATGGTTCCTGACCGATCAATGAACGTGAATGGGTCATTTCCGATCAATCAGTGTGAAATGGCCCTGACTGCATATTCAGTGTGAATGGGCCCTGATGGATCATTCAACGTGAATGGCTCCTGACCGAATAGTCAATGAGTTTGGATCCTGACCGATCAATCAATATGAATAAGTCCTGACCGATCAATCAGTGTGAATGGGTCCAGACAGATCAATCAATGTGAATGGGTCCTGACCGATCAATCAGTGTGAATGTGTCCTGACTGATCAATCAATGAGAATTGGTCCTGACTGATCAATCAATGAGAATGGGACCTGACCGATCAATCAATGAGAATTTGTCCTGACCGATCAATCAATGAGAATTGGTCCTGCCCGATCAATCAACGAGAATGGGTCCTGACCGATCAATCAACTTGAATGGTTCCCGACTGATCAATCAATGTGAATGTGTCCTGACCGATCAATCAATGTGAATGGAGTCCTGACCGATCAATCAATGAGAATGGGTCCTGACCGATCAATCAGTGTGAATGGGCCCTGACCGATCAATAGGTGTGAATGGTCCCTGACCGATCAATCAGTGTGAATTGGTCCTGACCGGTCAATCGGTGCGAATGGGTCCTGACCGATCAATCAGTGTGAATGGGTCCTGACCGATCAATCAGTTTGAGTGGGTCCTGACGGATCAATCAATGTGAATGGGTCCTGACCAATCAATCAATGTGAATCGGCCCTGACCGATCAATCAATGTGACTGGGTCCTGACCGATCAATCAACTTAAATGGGTCCTGACCAATCAATCAATGTGTATTGGTCCTGACCGATCAATCAACTTGAATGAGTCCTGACCGATCAATCAACTTGAATGGGTCCCGACCGGTCAATCAATGTGAATGGGTCCTGAACAATCAATCAGTGTGAATGGGACTTCAACGATCAATCAGTGTGAATGTGTCATGACCGATCAATCAATGTGAATGCATCCTGTCCGATCAATCAATGTGAATGGGTCCTGACCGATCAATCAGTCTGAATGGGTGCTGACCGATCAATCAACTTGAGTGGGTCCTGACCGATCAATCAATTTGAATACGTCCTGACCGATCAATCAATGTGAATGGGTCCTGACCGATTAATCAACTTGAGTAGGACCTGACCGATCAATCAATGTGAATGGGTCCTGACGGGTCAATCAGTGTGAATGGCTCCTGACCGATCAATCAATGTGAATGGGTCCTGACCGATCAATCAGTCTGAATGGGTCCTGACCGATCAATCAGTGTGAATGCGCACTGACCGATCAATCAGTCTGAATGGTTCCTGACCGAACAATCAGCGTGAATGGGTCTTGACTGATCAATCAGTGTAAATGGGCCCTGACCGATCAATCAATGAGAATGGGTCCTGTCCGATCAATTAATGTGAATGGCTCCTGACTGATCAATCAATGTGAATGGCTCCTGACCGATCAATCAGTCCGAATGGGTCCTGACCGATCAATCAGTGTGATTGGGCCCTGACCGATCAATTAGTCTGAATGGGTCCTGACCAATCAATCAGTCTGAATGGGACTTCAACGATCAATCAGTGTGAATGTGTCATGACCGATCAATCAACGTGAATGGGTCCTGACCGATCAATCAGTGTGAATGGCTCCTGACCGATCAATCAATGTGAATAGGTCCTGACCGATCAATCAGTGTGAATGCGCACTGACCGATCAATCAGTCTGAATGGTTCCTGACCGATCAATCAGTGTGAATGGCTCCTGACTAATCAATCAGTGTGAATGAGTACTGACCGATCAATTAGTCTGAATGGGAGCTGACCGATCAATCAGTGTGAATGGCTCCTGACTGATCAATCAAAGTGAAAGGGCCCTGACCGATCAATCAATGAGAATGGGACCTGTCCAATCAATCAGTGTGAATGGGCCCTGACCGATCAATTAGTCTGAATGGGTCCTGACCAATCAATCAGTGTGAATGGGACTTCAACGATCAATCAGTGTGAATGTGTCATGACCGATCAATCAATGTGAATGCATCCTGTCCGATCAATCAATGTGAATGCATCCTGTCCGATCAATCAATGTGAATGGGTCCTGACCGATCAATCAGTCTGAATGGGTCCTGACCGATCAATCAACTTGAGTGGGTCCTGACCGATCAATCAATTTGAATACGTCTTGACTGATCAATCAATGTGAATGGGTCCTGACCGATTAATCAACTTGAGTAGGACCTGACCGATCAATCAATGTGAATGGGTCCTGATGGGTCAATCAGTGTGAATGGCTCCTGACCGATCAATCAATGTGAATGGGTTCTGACCGATCAATCAGTCTGAATGGGTCCTGACCGATCAATCAGTGTGAATGCGCACTGACCGATCAATCAGTTTGAATGGTTCCTGACCGATCAATCAGTCTGAATGGGTCCTGACCGATCAATCAGTGTGAATGCGCACTGACCGATCAATCAGTCTGAATGGTTCCTGCCCGATCAATCAATGTGAATGGGTTCTGACCGATCAATCAGTCTGAATGGGTCCTGACCGATCAATCAGTGTGAATGCGCACTGACCGATCAATCAGTCTGAATGGTTCCTGACCGATCAATCAGTGTGAATGGGTCTTGACTGATCAATCAGTGTAAATGGGCCCTGACCGATCAATCAATGAGAATGGGTCCTGTCCAATCAATTAATGTGAATGACTTCTGACTGATCAATCAATGTGAATGGGCTCTGACCGATCAATCAGTCTGAATGGTTCCTGACCGATCAATCAGTGTGAATGGGCCCTGACCGATCAATCAGTGTGAATGGGTCCTGACCGATCAATCAATGTGAATGGGTCCTGACCGATTAATCAATATGAATGGTACCTGACCGATCAATCAGTCTGAATGGTTCCTGACCGATCAATGAACGTGAATGGGTCATTTCCGATCAATCAGTGTGAAAGAGCCCTGACTGCATATTCAGTGTGAATGGGCCCTGATCGATCAATCAACGTGAATGGCTCCTGACCGAATAGTCAATGAGATTGGATCCTGACCGATCAATCAATATGAATAAGTCCTGACCGATCAATCAGTGTGAATGGGTCCAGACAGATCAATCAATGTGAATGGGTCCTGACCGATCAATCAGTGTGAATGAGTCCTGACTGATCAATCAATGAGAATTGGTCCTGACTGATCAATCAATGAGAATGGGACCTGACCGATCAATCAATGAGAATTGGTCCTGACCGATCAATCAATAAGAATTGGTCCTGACTGATCAATCAATGTGATGGGTCCTGACCGATCAATCAGTTTGAATGGGTCCTGACAGATCAATCAATGTGAATGGGTCCTGACCAATCAATCAATGTGAATCGGCCCTGACCGATCAATCAACGTGAATGGGTCCTGACCGATCAATCAACTTGAATGGGTCCTGACCAATCAATCAATGTGCATTGGTCCTGACCGATCAATCAACTTGAATGAGTCCTGACCGATCAATCAACTTGAATGGGTCCCGACCGGTCAATCAATCTGAATGTGTCCTGACCGATCAATCAATGTGAATGGGTCCTGACCGATCAATCAGTGTGAATGAGTCCTGACTGATCAATCAATGAGAATTGGTCCTGACTGATCAATCAATGAGAATGGGACCTGACCGATCAATCAATGAGAATTGGTCCTGACCGATCAATCAATGAAAATTGGTCCTGCCCGATCAATCAATGAGAATGGGTCCTGACCGATCAATCAACTTGAATGGTTCCCGACTGATCAATCAATGTGAATGGGTCCTGACCGATCAATCAATGTGAATGGGTCCTGACCGATCAATCAATGAGAATGGGTCCTGACCGATCAATCAGTGTGAATGGGCCCTGACCGATCAATAGGTGTGAATGGTCCCTGACCGATCAATCAGTGTGAATTGGTCCTGACCGGTCAATCGGTGCGAATGGGTCCTGACCGATCAATCAGTGTGAATGCGCACTGACCGATCAATCAGTCTGAATGGTTCCTGACCGATCAATCAGTGTGAATGGGTCTTGACTGATCAATCAGTGTAAATGGGCCCTGACCGATCAATCAATGAGAATGGGTCCTGTCCAATCAATTAATGTGAATGGCTTCTGACTGATCAATCAATGTGAATGGGCTCTGACCGATCAATCAGTCTGAATGGTTCCTGACCGATCAATCAGTGTGAATGGGCCCTGACCGATCAATCAGTGTGAATGGGTCCTGACCGATCAATCAATGTGAATGGGTCCTGACCGATTAATCAATATGAATGGTACCTGACCGATCAATCAGTCTGAATGGTTCCTGACCGATCAATGAACGTGAATGGGTCATTTCCGATCAATCAGTGTGAAAGGGCCCTGACTGCATATTCAGTGTGAATGGGCCCTGATCGATCAATCAACGTGAATGGCTCCTGACCGTATAGTCAATGAGATTGGATCCTGACCGATCAATCAATATGAATAAGTCCTGACCGATCAATCAGTGTGAATGGGTCCAGACAGATCAATCAATGTGAATGGGTCCTGACCGATCAATCAGTGTGAATGAGTCCTGACTGATCAATGAATGAGAATTGGTCCTGACTGATCAATCAATGAGAATGGGACCTGACCGATCAATCAATGAGAATTGGTCCTGACCGATCAATCAATAAGAATTGGTCCTGACTGATCAATCAATGTGATGGGTCCTGACCGATCAATCAGTTTGAATGGGTCCTGACAGATCAATCAATGTGAATGGGTCCTGACCAATCAATCAATGTGAATCGGCCCTGACCGATCAATCAACGTGAATGGGTCCTGACCGATCAATCAACTTGAATGGGTCCTGACCAATCAATCAATGTGCATTGGTCCTGACCGATCAATCAACTTGAATGAGTCCTGACCGATCAATCAACTTGAATGGGTCCCGACCGGTCAATCAATCTGAATGTGTCCTGACCGATCAATCAATGTGAATGGGTCCTGACCGATCAATCAGTGTGAATGAGTCCTGACTGATCAATCAATGAGAATTGGTCCTGACTGATCAATCAATGAGAATGGGACCTGACCGATCAATCAATGAAAATTGGTCCTGCCCGATCAATCAATGAGAATGGGTCCTGACCGATCAATCAACTTGAATGGTTCCCGACTGATCAATCAATGTGAATGGGTCCTGACCGATCAATCAATGTGAATGGGTCCTGACCGATCAATCAATGAGAATGGGTCCTGACCGATCAATCAGTGTGAATGGGCCCTGACCGATCAATAGGTGTGAATGGTCCCTGACCGATCAATCAGTGTGAATTGGTCCTGACCGGTCAATCGGTGCGAATGGGTCCTGACCGATCAATCAGTGTGAATGGGTCCTGACCGATCAATCAGTCTGAATGGTTCCTGACTGATCAATCAAAGTGAAAGGGCCCTGACCGATCAATCAATGAGAATGGGACCTGTCCAATCAATCAGTGTGAATGGCTCCTGACTAATCAATCAGTGTGAAAGGGCCCTGACCGATCAATCAATGAGAATGGGTCCTGTCCAATCAATTAATGTGAATGGCTTCTGACTGATCAATCAATGTGAATGGGCTCTGACCGATCAATCAGTCTGAATGGTTCCTGACCGATCAATCAGTGTGAATGGGCCCTGACCGATCAATCAGTGTGAATGGGTCCTGACCGATCAATCAATGTGAATGGGTCCTGACCGATTAAGCAATATGAATGGGTCCTGACCGATCAATCAGTCTGAATGGTTCCTGACCGATCAATGAACGTGAATGGGTCATTTCCGATCAATCAGTGTGAAAGGGCCCTGACTGCATATTCAGTGTGAATGGGCCCTGATCGATCAATCAACGTGAATGGCTCCTGACCGTATAGTCAATGAGATTGGATCCTGACCGATCAATCAATATGAATAAGTCCTGACCGATCAATCAGTGTGAATGGGTCCAGACAGATCAATCAATATGAATGGGTCCTGACCGATCAATCAGTGTGAATGAGTCCTGACTGATCAATGAATGAGAATTGGTCCTGACTGATCAATCAATGAGAATGGGACCTGACCGATCAATCAATGAGAATTGGTCCTGACCGATCAATCAATAAGAATTGGTCCTGACTGATCAATCAATGTGATGGGTCCTGACCGATCAATCAGTTTGAATGGGTCCTGACAGATCAATCAATGTGAATGGGTCCTGACCAATCAATCAATGTGAATCGGCCCTGACCGATCAATCAACGTGAATGGGTCCTGACCGATCAATCAACTTGAATGGGTCCTGACCAATCAATCAATGTGCATTGGTCCTGACTGATCAATCAACTTGAATGAGTCCTGACCGATCAATCAACTTGAATGGGTCCCGACCGGTCAATCAATCTGAATGTGTCCTGACCGATCAATCAATGTGAATGGGTCCTGACCGATCAATCAGTGTGAATGAGTCCTGACTGATCAATGAATGAGAATTGGTCCTGACTGATCAATCAATGAGAATGGGACCTGACCGATCAATCAATGAGAATTGGTCCTGACCGATCAATCAATAAGAATTGGTCCTGACTGATCAATCAATGTGATGGGTCCTGACCGATCAATCAGTTTGAATGGGTCCTGACAGATCAATCAATGTGAATGGGTCCTGACCAATCAATCAATGTGAATCGGCCCTGACCGATCAATCAACGTGAATGGGTCCTGACCGATCAATCAACTTGAATGGGTCCTGACCAATCAATCAATGTGCATTGGTCCTGACTGATCAATCAACTTGAATGAGTCCTGACCGATCAATCAACTTGAATGGGTCCCGACCGGTCAATCAATCTGAATGTGTCCTGACCGATCAATCAATGTGAATGGGTCCTGACCGATCAATCAGTGTGAATGAGTCCTGACTGATCAATCAATGAGAATTGGTCCTGACTGATCAATCAATGAGAATGGGACCTGACCGATCAATCAATGAGAATTGGTCCTGACCGATCAATCAATGAAAATTGGTCCTGCCCGATCAATCAATGAGAATGGGTCCTGACCGATCAATCAACTTGAATGGTTCCCGACTGATCAATCAATGTGAATGGGTCCTGACCGATCAATAAAATGTGAATAGGTCCTAACCGATCAATCAATGAGAATGGGTCCTGACCGATCAATCAGTGTGAATGGGCCCTGACCGATCAATAGGTGTGAATGGTCCCTGACCGATCAATCAGTGTGAATTGGTCCTGACCGGTCAATCGGTGCGAATGGGTCCTGACCGATCAATCAGTGTGAATGGGTCCTGACCGATCAATCAGTCTGAATGGTTCCTGATCGATCAATGAATGTGAATGGGTCATTTCCGATCAATCAGTGTGAAAGGGCCCTGACTGCATATTCAGTGTGAATGGGCCCTGATCGATCAATCAACGTGAATGGCTCCTGACCGAATAGTCAATGAGATTGGATGCTGACCGATCAATCAATATGAATAAGTCCTGACCGATCAATCAGTGTGAATGGGTCCAGACAGATCAATCAATGTGAATGGGTCCTGACCGATCAATCAGTGTGAATGAGTCCTGACTGATCAATCAATGAGAATTGGTCCTGACTGATCAATCAATGAGAATGGGACCTGACCGATCAATCAATGAGAATTGGTCCTGACCGGTCAATCAATGAGAATTGGTCCTGCCCGATCAATCAATGAGAATGGGTCCTGACCGATCAATCAACTTGAATGGTTCCCGACTGATCAATCAATGTGAATGGGTCCTGACCGATCAATCAATGTGAATGGGTCCTGACCGATCAATCAATGTGAATGGATCCTGACCGATCAATCAATGAGAATGGGCCCTGACCGATCAATAGGTGTGAATGGTCCCTGACCGATCAATCAGTGTGAATTGGGCGTGACCAGTCAATCGGTGCGAATGGGTCCTGACCGATCAATCAGTGTGAATGGGTCCTGACCGATCAATCAGTTTGAGTGGGTCCTGACGGATCAATCAATGTGAATGGGTCCTGACCAATCAATCAATGTGAATCGGCCCTGACCGATCAATCAATGTGAATGGGTCCTGACCGATCAATCAACTTGAATGGGTCCTGACCAATCAATCAATGTGTATTGGTCCTGACCGATCAATCAACTTGAATGAGTCCTGACCGATCAATCAACTTGAATGGGTCCCGACCGGTCAATCAATGTGAATGGGTCCTGAACAATCAATCAGTCTGAATGGGACTTCAACGATCAATCAGTGTGAATGTGTCATGACCGATGAATCAATTTGAATACGTCCTGACCGAGCAATCAATGTGAATGGGGCCTGACCGATTAATCAACTTGATTAGGACCTGACCGATCAATCAATGTGAATGGGTCCTGACGGGTCAATCAGTGTGAATGGCTCCTGACCGATCAATCAATGTGAATAGGTCCTGACCGATCAATCAGTGTGAATGAGTACTGACCAATCAATCAGTCTGCATGGGTCCTGACCGATCAATCAGTGTGAACGCGCACTGACCGATCAATCAGTCTGAATGGGTTCTGACCGATCAATCAATGTGAATGGCTCCTGACCGATCAATCAATGTGAATGGCTCCTGACCGATCAATCAGTGTGAATGCGCACTGACCGATCAATCAGTGTGAATGGGTCCTGACTGATCAATCAGTGTGAATGGCTCCTGACCGATCAATCAATGTGAAGGCGCACTGACCGATCAATCACTCTGAATGCGCACTGACCGATCAATCAGTGTGAATGGGTCCTGACTGATCAATCAGTGTGAATGGGTCCTGACCGATCAATCAGTGTGAATGGGTCCTGACTGATCAATCAGTGTGAATGGGTCCTGACCGATCAATCAATGTGAATGGGGCCTGACCGATTTATCAACTTGATTAGGACCTGACCGATCAATCAATGTGAATGGGTCCTGACGGGTCAATCAGTGTGAATGGCTCCTGACCGATCAATCAATGTGAATAGGTCCTGACCGATCAATCAGTGTGAATGAGTACTGACCAATCAATCAGTCTGAATGGGTCCTGACCGATCAATCAGTGTGAATGCGCACTGACCGATCAATCAGTCAGAATGGTTCCTGACCGATCAATCAGTGTGAATGGCTCCTGACCGATCAATCAGTGTGAATGGGTCCTGACTGATCAATCAGTGTGAATGGCTCCTGACCGATCAATCAATGTGAATGCGCACTGACCGATCAATCACTCTGAATGCGCACTGACCGATCAATCAGTGTGAATGGGTCCTGACCGATCAATCAGTCTGAATGGTTCCTGACCGATCAATGAACATGAATGGGTCATTTCCGATCAATGAGTGTGAAAGGGCCCTGACTGCATATTCAGTGTGAATGGGCCCTGATCGATCAATCAACGTGAATGGCTCCTGACCGAATAGTCAATGAGATTGGATCCTGACCGATCAATCAATATGAATAAGTCCTGACCGATCAATCAGTATGAATGGGTCCAGACAGATCAATCAATGTAAATGGGTCCTGACCGATCAATCAGTGTGAATGAGTCCTGACTGATCAATCAATGAGAATTGGTCCTGACTGATCAATCAATGAGAATGGGACCTGACCGATCAATCAATGAGAATTGGTCCTGACCGATCAATCAATAAGAATTGGTCCTGACTGATCAATCAATGTGATGGGTCGTGACCGATCAATCAGTTTGAATGGGTCCTGACAGATCAATCAATGTGAATGGGTCCTGACCAATCAATCAATGTGAATCGGCCCTGACCGATCAATCAACGTGAATGGGTCCTGACCGATCAATCAACTTGAATGGGTCCTGACCAATCAATCAATGTGTATTGGTCCTGACCGATCAATCAACTTGAATGAGTCCTGACCGATCAATCAACTTGAATGGGTCCCGACCGGTCAATCAATCTGAATGTGTCCTGACCGATCAATCAATGTGAATGGGTCCTGACGGATCAATCAGTGTGAATGGCTCCTGACCCATCAATCAGTGTGCAAGTGTCCTGACCGATCAATCAATGTGAATGGGACCTGTCCTATCAATCAATGAGAATGGGTTCTGACCAATCAATCAACGTGAATAGGTCCTGATCGATCAATCGGTGTGAATGGCTCCTGACCGATCAATCAACGTGAATAGGTCCTGACCGATCAATCAGTGTGAATGGCTCCTGACCGATCAATCAATGTGAATAGGTCCTGACCGATCAATCAGTGTGAATGAGCACTGACCGATCAATCAGTCTGAATGGTTCCTGACCGATCAATCAGTGTGAATGGCTCCTGACTGATCAATCAGTGTGAATGAGTACTGACCGATCAATCAGTCTGAATCGGTGCTGACCGATCAATCAGTGTGAATGGCTCCTGACTGATCAATCAATGTGAAAGGGCCCTGACCGATCAATCAATGAGAATGGGACCTGTCCAATCAATCAATGTCAAGTGCTCCTGACCGGTCAATCAATGTGAATGGGACCTGACCGATCAATCAGTCCGAATGGGTCCTCACCGATCAATCAGTGTGAATGGGCCCTGACTGATCAATTAGTCTGAATGGGTCCTGACCAATCAATCAGTGTGAATGGGACTTCAACGATCAATCAGTGTGAATGTGTCATGACCAATCAATCAATGTGAATGCATCCTGTCCGATCAATCAATGTGAATGGGTCCTGACCGATCAATCATTCTGAATGGGTCCTGACCGATCAATCAACTTGAGTGGGTCCTGACCGATCAATCAATTTGAATACGTCCTGACCAATCAATCAATGTGAATGGGGCCTGACCGATCAATCAATGTGAATGGGTCTTGACGGGTCAATCAGTGTGAATGGCTCCTGAACGATCAATCAATGTGAATGCGCACTGACCGATCAATCAGTCTGAATGGTTCCTGACCGATCAATCAGTGTGAATGGCTCCTGACCGATCAATCAGTCTGAATGGCTCCTGACCGATCAATCAGTGTGAATGCGCACTGACCGATCAATCAGTGTGAATGGGTCCTGACTGATCAATCAGTGTGAATGGCTCCTGACCGATCAATCAATGTGAATGCGCACTGACCGATCAATCAGTCTGAATGCGCACTGACCGATCAATCAGTGTGAATGGGTCCTGACTGATCAATCAGTGTGAATGGGTCCTGACCGATCAATCAGTGTGAATGGGTCCTGACTGATCAATCAGTGTGAATGGGTCCTGACCGATCAATCAATTTGAATGGGGCCTGACCGATTAATCAACTTGATTAGGACCTGACCGATCAATCAATGTGAATGGGTCCTGACGGGTCAATCAGTGTGAATGGCTCCTGACCGATCAATCAATGTGAATAGGTCCTGACCGATCAATCAGTGTGAATGAGTACTGACCAATCAATCAGTCTGAATGGGTCGTGACCGATCAATCAGTGTGAATGCGCACTGACCGATCAATCAGTCTGAATGGCTCCTGACCGATCAATCAGTGTGAATGGGTCCTGACTGATCAATCAGTGTGAATGGGTCCTGACCGATCAATCAGTGTGAATGGGTCCTGACTGATCAATCAGTGTGAATGGGTCCTGACCGATCAATCAGTGTGAATGCGCACTGTCCGATCAATCATTGTGAATGGCTCCTGACCGATCAATCAGTGTGAATGCGCACTGACCGATCAATCAGTCTGAATGGTTCCTGACCGATCAATCAGTGTGAATGCGCACTGACCGATCAATCAGTGTGAATGGGTTTTGACCGATCAATCAGTCTGAATGGTTCCTGACTGATCAATCAGGGTGAATGCGCAGTGACCGATCAATCAGTCTGAATGGTTCCTGACCGATCAATCAGTGTGAATGAGTACTGACTGATCAATCAATCTGAATGGGTGCTGACCGATCAATCAGTGTGAATGGCTCCTGACTGATCAATCAGTGTAAATGGGCCCTGAGTGATCAATCAATGAGAATGGATCCTGTCCGATCAATCAATGTGAATGGCTCCTGACTGATCAATCAATGTGAAAGGGCCCTGACCTATCAATCAATGAGAATGGGACCTGTCCAATCAATCAATGTGAAGGGCTCCTGACCGGTCAATCAATGTGAATGGGTCCTGACCGATCAATCAGTCCGAATGGGTCCTGACCGATCAATCAGTGTGATTGGGCCCTGACCGATCAATTAGTCTGAATGGGTGCTGACCAATCAATCAGTCTGAATGGGACTTCAACGATCAATCAGTGTGAATGTTTCATGACCGATCAATCAATGTGAATGCATCCTTTCCGATCAATCAATGTGAATCGGTCCTGACCGATCAATCAGTCTGAATGGGTCCTGACCGAACAATCAACTTGAGTGGGTCCTGACCGATCAATCAATTTGTATACGTCCTGACCGAGCAATCAATGTGAATGGGGCCTGACCGATTAATCAACTTGATTAGGACCTGACCGATCAATCAATGTGAATGGGTCCTGACGGGTCAATCAGTGTGAATGGCTCCTGACCGATCAATCAATGTGAATAGGTCCTGACCGATCAATCAGTGTGAATGAGTACTGACCAATCAATCAGTCTGCATGGGTCCTGACCGATCAATCAGTGTGAACGCGCACTGACCGATCAATCAGTGTGAATGGCTCCTGACCGATCAATCAATGTGAATGGCTCCTGACCGATCAATCAGTGGGAATGCGCACTGAGCGATCAATCAGTGTGAATGGGTCCTGACTGATCAATCAGTGTGAATGGCTCCTGACCGATCAATCAATGTGAAGGCGCACTGACCGATCAATCACTCTGAATGCGCACTGACCGATCAATCAGTGTGAATGGGTCCTGACTGATCAATCAGTGTGAATGGGTCCTGACCGATCAATCAGTGTGAATGGGTCCTGACTGATCAATCAGTGTGAATGGGTCCTGACCGATCAATCAATGTGAATGGGGCCTGACCGATTTATCAACTTGATTAGGACCTGACCGATCAATCAATGTGAATGGGTCCTGACGGGTCAATCAGTGTGAATGGCTCCTGACCGATCAATCAATGTGAATAGGTCCTGACCGATCAATCAGTGTGAATGAGTACTGACCAATCAATCAGTCTGAATGGGTCCTGACCAATCAATCAGTGTGAATGCGCACTGACCGATCAATCAGTCTGAATGGTTCCTGACCGATCAATCAGTGTGAATGGCTCCTGACCGATCAATCAGTGTGAATGGGTCCTGACTGATCAATCAGTGTGAATGGCTCCTGACCGATCAATCAATGTGAATGCGCACTGACCGATCAATCACTCTGAATGCGCACTGACCGATCAATCAGTGTGAATGGGTCCTGACTGATCAATCAGTGTGAATGGGTCCTGACCGATCAATCAGTGTGAATGGGTCCTGACTGATCAATCAGTGTGAATGGGTCCTGACCGATCAATCAATGTGAATGGGGCCTGACCGATTTATCAACTTGATTAGGACCTGACCGATCAATCAATGTGAATGGGACTTGACGGGTCAATCAGTGTGAATGGCTCCTGACCGATCAATCAATGTGAATAGGTCCTGACCGATCAATCAGTGTGAATGAGTACTGACCAATCAATCAGTCTGAATGGGTCCTGACCGATCAATCAGTGTGAATACGCACTGACCGATCAATCAGTCTGAATGGTTCCTGACCGATCAATCAGTGTGAATGGCTCCTGACCGATCAATCAGTGTGAATGGCTCCTGACCGATCAATCAGTGTGAATGGCTCCTGACCGATCAATCAGTGTGAATGGGTCCTGACCGATCAATCAGTGTGAATGGGTCCTGACTGATAAATCAGTGTGAATGGCTCCTGACCGATCAATCAATGTGAATGCGCACTGACCGATCAATCAGTCTGAATGCGCACTGACCGATCAATCAGTATGAATGGGTCCTGAACAATCAATCAGTGTTTAATGGGACTGCAACGATCAATCAGTGTGAATGTGTCATGACCGATCAATCAATGTGAATGCATCCTATCCGATCAATCAATGTGAATAGGTCCTGACCGATCAAATAGTATGAATGGGTCCTGACCGATCAATCAACTTGAGTGGGTCCTGACCGATCAATCAATTTGAATACGTCCTGACCGATCAATCAATGTGAATGTGTCCTGACCGATTAATCAACTTGAGTAGGGCCTGACCGATCAATCAATGTGATTGGGTCCTGACGAGTCAATCAGTGTGAATGGCTCCTGACCGATCAATCAATGTGAATGGGTTCTGACTGATCAATTAGTCTGAATGGGTCCTGACCGATCAATCAGTGTGAATGCGCACTGACCGATCAATCAGTCTGAATGGTTCCTGACCGATCAATCAGTGTGAATGGGTCTTGACTGATCAATCAGTGTAAATGGGCCCTGACCGATCAATCAATGAGAATGGGTCCTGTCCGATCAATTAATGTGAATGGCTTCTGACTGATCATTCAATGTGAATGGGTTCTGACCAATCAATCAGTCTGAATGGTTCCTGACCGATCAATCAGTGTGAATGGGCCCTGACCGATCAATCAGTGTGAATGGGTCCTGACCGATCAATCAATGTGAATGGGTCCTGACCGATTAATCAATGTGAATGGGTCCTGACCGATCAATCAGTCTGAATGGTTCCTGACCGATCAATGAACGTGAATGGGTCATTTCCGATCAATCAGTGTGAAAGGGCCCTGACTGCATAATCAGTGTGAATGGGCCCTGATCGATCAATCAACGTGAATGGCTCCTGACCGAATAGTCAATGAGATTGGATCCTGACCGATCAATCAATATGAATAAGTCCTGACCGATCAATCAGTGTGAATGGGTCCAGACAGATCAATCAATGTGAATGGGTCCTGACCGATCAATCAGTGTGAATGAGTCCTGACTGATCAATCAATGAGAATTGGTCCTGACTGATCAATCAATGAGAATGGGACCTGACCGATCAATCAATGAGAATTGGTCCTGATCGATCAATCAATGTGATGGGTCCTGACCGATCAATCAGTTTGAATGGGTCCTGACAGATCAATCAATGTGAATGGGTCCTGACCAATCAATCAATGTGAATCGGCCCCGACCGATCAATCAACGTGAATGGGTCCTGACCGATCAATCAACTTGAATGGGTCCTGACCAATCAATCAATGTGTATTGGTCCTGACCGATCAATCAACTTGAATGAGTCCTGACCGATCAATCAACTTGAATGGGTCCCGACCGGTCAATCAATCTGAATGTGTCCTGACCGATCAATCAATGTGAATGGGTCCTGACGGATCAATCAGTGTGAATGGCTCCTGACCCATCAATCAGTGTGCAAGTGTCCTGACCGATCAATCAATGTGAATGGGACCTGTCCTATCAATTAATGAGAATGGGTTCTGACCGATCAATCAACGTGAATAGGTCCTGACCGATCAATCGGTGTGAATGGCTCCTGACTGATCAATCAGTGTGAATGGGTCCTGACCGATCAATCAGTGTGAATGGGTCCTGACTGATCAATCAATGTGAATGGGTCCTGACCGATCAATCAGTGTGAATGCGCACTGACCGATCAATCATTGTGAATGGCTCCTGACCGATCAATCAGTGTGAATGCGCACTGACCGATCAATCAGTCTGAATGGTTCCTGACCGATCAATCAGTGTCAATGCGCACTGACCGATCAATCAGTGTGAATGGGTTCTGACCGATCAATCAGTCTGAATGGTTCCTGACTGATCAATCAGGGTGAATGCATCCTGTCCGATCAATCAATGTGAATCGGTCCTGACCGATCAATCAGTCTGAATGTGTCCTGACCGAACAATCAACTTGAGTGGGTCCTGACCGATCAATCAATTTGTATACGTCCTGACAGATCAATCAATGTGAATGGGGCCTGACCGATCAATCAGTGTGAATGGCTCCTGACCGACCAATCAGTGTGAATGCGCACTGACCGATCAATCAGTCTGAATGCGCACTGACCGATCAATCAGTGTGAATGGGTCCTGACTGATCAATCAGTGTGAATGGCTCATGACCGATCAATCAATGTGAATAGGTCCTGACCAATCAATCAGTGTGAATGAGTACTGACCAATCAATCAGTCTGAATGGGTCCTGACCGATCAATCAGTCTGAATGGGTTCTGACAGATCAATCAGTGTGAATGGCTCCTGACCGATCAATCAGTGTGAATGGCTCCTGACCGATCAATCAGTGTGAATGCGCACTGACCGATCAATCAGTGTGAATGGGTCCTGACTGATCAATCAGTGTGAATGGCTCCTGACCGATCAATCAATGTGAATGCGCACTGACCGATCAATCAGTCTGAATGCGCACTGACCGATCAATCAGTGTGAATGGGTCCTGACTGATCAATCAGTGTGAATGGGTCCTGACCGATCAATCAGTGTGAATGGGTCCTGACTGATCAATCAGTGTGAATGGCTCCTGACCGATCAATCAATATGAATGGGGCCTGACCGATTTATCAACTTGATTAGGACCTGACCGATCAATCAATGTGAATGGGTCCTGATGGGTCAATCAGTGTGAATGGCTCCTGATCGATCAATCAATTTGAATAGGTCCTGACCGATCAATCAATGTGAATGGGCCCTGACGGATCAATCAGTGTGAATGGCTCCTGACCCATCAATCAGTGTGCAAGTGTCCTGACCGATCAATCAATGTGAATGGGACCTGTCCTATCAATTAATGAGAATGGGTTCTGACCGATCAATCAACATGAATAGGTCCTGACCGATCAATCGGTGTGAATGGGTCCTGACTGATCAATCAGTGTGAATGGGTCCTGACCGATCAATCAGTGTGAATGGGTCCTGACTGATCAATCAATGTGAATGGGTCTTCACCGATCAATCAGTGTCAATGCGCACTGACCGATCAATCATTGTGAATGGCTCCTGACCGATCAATCAGTGTGAATGCGCACGGACCGCTCAATCAGTCTGAATGGTTCCTGACCGATCAATCAGTGTCAATGCGCACTGACCGATCAATCAGTGTGAATGGGTTCTGACCGATCAATCAGTCTGAATGGTTCCTGACTGATCAATCAGGGTGAATGGCACTGACCGATCAATCAGTCTGAATGGTTCCTGACCGATCAATCAGTGTGAATGAGTACTGACCGATCAATCAATCTGAATGGGTGCTGATCGATCAATCAGTGTGAATGGCTCCTGACTGATCAATCAGTGTAAATGGGCCCTGACTGATCAATCAATGAGAATGGGTCCTGTCCGATCAATCAATGTGAATGGCTCCTGACTGATCAATCAATGTGAAAGGGCCCTGACCTATCAATCAATGAGAATGGGACCTGTCCAATCAATCAATGTGAAGGGCTCCTGACTGATCAATCAATGTGAATGGCTCCTGACCGATCAATCAGTCCGAATGGGTCCTGACCGATCAATCAGTGTGATTGGGCCCTGACCGATCAATTAGTCTGAATGGGTCCTGACCAATCAATCAGTCTGAATGGGACTTCAACGATCAATCAGTGAAAATGTGTCATGACCGATCAATCAATGTGAATGCATCCTGTCCGATCAATCAATGTGAATCGGTCCTGACCGATCAATCAGTCTGAATGGGTTCTGACCGAACAATCAACTTGAGTGGGTCCTGACCGATCAATCAATTTGTATACGTCCTGACCGATCAATCAATGTGAATGGGGCCTGACCGATTAATCAACTTGATTAGGACCTGACCGATCAATCAATGTGAATGGGTCCTGACGGGTCAATCAGTGTGAATGGCTCCTGACCGATCAATCAATGTGAATAGGTCCTGACCGATCAATCAGTGTGAATGAGTACTGACAAATCAATCAGTCTGAATGGGTCCTGACCGATCAATCAGTGTGAACGCGCACTGACCGATCAATCAGTCTGAATGGGTTCTGACCGATCAATCAGTGTGAATGACTCCTGACCGATCAATCAGTGTGAATGGCTCCTGACCGATCAATCAGTGTGAATGCGCACTGACCGATCAATCAGTGTGAATGGGTCCTGACTGATCAATCAGTGTGAATGGCTCCTGACCGATCAATCAGTGTGAATGCGCACTGACCGATCAATCAGTCTGAATGCGCACTGACCGATCAATCAGTGTGAATGGGTCCTGACTGATCAATCAGTGTGAATGGGTCCTGACCGATCAATCAGTGTGAATGGGTCCTGACTGATCAATCAGTGTGAATGGGTCCTGACCGATCAATCAATATGAATGGGGCCTGACCGATTTATCAACTTGATTAGGACCTGACCGATCAATCAATGTGAATGGGTCCTGACGGGTCAATCAGTGTGAATGGCTCCTGATCGATCAATCAATGTGAATAGGTCCTGACCGATCAATCAGTGTGAATGAGTACTGACCAATCAATCAGTCTGAATGGATCCTGACCGATCAATGAGTGTGAATGCGCACTGACCGATCAATCAGTCTGAATGGTTCCTGACCGATCAATCAGTGAGAATGGCTCCTGACCGATAAATCAGTGGGAACGGCTCCTGACCGATCAATCAGTGTGAATGCACACTGACCGATCAATCAGTGTGAATGGGTTCTGACCGATCAATCAGTGTGAATGGCTCCTGACCGATCAATCAATGTGAATGCGCATTGACCGATCAATCAGTCTGAATGCGCACTGACCGATCAATCAGTGTGAATGGGTCCTGACTGATCAATCAGTGTGAATGGGTCCTGACCGGTCAATCAGTGTGAATGGGTCCTGTCTGATCAATCAGTGTGAATGGGTCCTGACCGATCAATCAGTGTGAATGGGTCCTGACCGATAAATCAGTGTGAATGGGTCCTGACCGATCAATCAATGTGAATGGGGCCTGACCGATTAATCAACTTGATTAGGACCTGACCGATCAATCAATGTGAATGGGTCCTGACCGATCAATCAGAGTGAATGAGTACTGACCAATCAATCAGTCTGAATGGGTCCTGACCGATCAATCAATGTGAATAGGTCCTGACCGATCAATCAGTGTGAATGAGTACTGACCAATCAATCAGTCTGAATGGGTCCTGACCGATCAATCAGTGTGAATGCGCACTGACCGATCAATCAGTCTGAATGGTTCCTGACCGATCAATCAGTGTGAATGGCTCCTGACTGATCAATCAGTGTGAATGGCTCCTGACCGATCAATCAGTGTGAATGCGCACTGACCGATCAATCAGTCTGAATGGTTCCTGACCGATCAATCAGTGTGAATGGCTCCTGACCGGTCAATCAGTGTGAATGGGTCCTGTCTGATCAATCAGTGTGAATGGGTCCTGACCGATCAATCAGTGTGAATGGGTCCTGACCGATCAATCAGTGTGAATGGGTCCTGACCGATTAATCAATGTGAATGGGGCCTGACCGATTAATCAACTTGATTAGGACCTGACCGATCAATCAATGTGAATGGGTCCTGACCGATCAATCAGTGTGAATGAGTACTGACCAATCAATCAGTGTGAATGAGTACTGACCAATCAATCAGTCTGAATGGGTCCTGACCGATCAATCAGTGTGAATACGCACTGACCGATCAATCAGTCTGAATGGTTCCTGACCGATCAATCAGTGTGAATGGCTCCTGACTGATCAATCAGTGTGAATGGCTCCTGACCGATCAATCAGTGTGAATGCGCACTGACCGATCAATTAGTCTGAATGGTTTCTGACTGATCAATCAGTGTGAATGAGTACTGACCGATCAATCAATCTGAATGGGTGCTGACCGATCAATCAGTGTGAATGGCTCCTGACTGATCAATGAGTGTAAATGGGCCCTGACTGATCAATCAATGTGAATGGGGCCTGACCGATTAATCAACTTGATTAGGACCTGACCGATCAATCAATGTGAATGGGCCCTGACGGGTCAATCAGTGTGAATGGCTCCTGACCGATCAATCAATGTGAATAGGTCCTGACCGATCAATCAGTGTGAATGAGTACTGACCAATCAATCAGTCTGAATGGGTCCTGACCGATCAATCAGTGTGAATGCGCACTGACCGATCAATCAGTCTGAATGGTTCCTGACCGATCAATCAGTGTGAATGGCTCCTGACCGATCAATCAGTGTGAATGGCTCCTGACCGATCAATCAGTGTGAATGGCTCCTGACCGATCAATCAGTGTGAATGCGCACTGACCGATCAATCAGTGTGAATGGGTCCTGACCGATCAATCAGTGTGAATGGGTCCTGACCGATCAATCAGTCTGAATGGTTCCTGACCGATCAATCAGTGTGAATGCGCACTGACCAATCAATCAGTGTGAATGGGTTCTGACTGATCAATCAGTCTGAATGGTTCCTGACTGATCAATCAGTGTGAATGCGCACTGACCGATCAATCAGTCTGAATGGTTCCTGACCGATCAATCAGTGTGAATGAGTACTGACCGATCAATCAATCTGAATGGGTGCTGACCGATCAATCAGTGTGAATGGCTCCTGACTGATCAATGAGTGTAAATGGGCCCTGACTGATCAATCAATGAGAATGGGTCCTGTCCGATCAATCAATGTGAATGGCTCCTGACTGATCAATCAATGTGAAAGGGCCCTGACCTATCAATCAATGAGAATGGGACCTGTCCAATCAATCAATGTGAAGGGCTCCTGACCGGTCAATCAATGTGAATGGCTCCTGACTTATCAATCAGTCCGAATGCGTCCTGACCGATCAATCAGTGTGATTGGGCCCTGACCGATCAATTAGTCTGAATGGGTCCTGACCAATCAATCAGTCTGAATGGGTCCTGACCGATCAATCAACTTGAGTGGGTCCTGACCGATCAATCAATTTGAATACGTCCTGACCGATCAATCAATGTGAATGGGGCCTGACCGATTAATCAACTGGATTAGGACCTGACCGATCAATCAATGTGAATGGGTCCTGACGGGTCAATCAGTGTGAATGGCTCCTGACCGATCAATCAATGTGAATAGGTCATGACCGATCAATCAGTGCGAATGAGTACTGACCAATCAATCAGTCTGAAGGGGTCCTGACCGATCAATCAGTGTGAACGCGCACTGACCGATCAATCAGTCTGAATGGGTTCTGACCGATCAATCAGTGTGAATGGCTCCTGACCGATCAATCAGTGTGAATGGCTCCTGACCGATCAATCAGTGTGAATGCGCACTGACCGATCAATCAGTGTGAATGGGACCTGACTGATCAATCAGTGTGAATGGCTCCTGACCGATCAATCAATGTGAATGCACACTGACCGATCAATCAGTGTGAATGCGCACTGACCGATCAATCAGTGTGAATGGGTCCTGACTGATCAATCAGTGTGAATGGGTCCTGACCGATCAATCAGTGTGAATGGGTCCTGACTGATCAATCAGTGTGAATGGGTCCTGATCGATCAATCAATGTGAATGGGGCCTGACCGATTAATCAACTTTGATTAGGACCTGACCGATCAATCAATGTGAATGGGTCCTGACGAGTCAATCAGTGTGAATGGCTCCTGACCGATCAATCAATGTGAATAGGTCCTGACCGATCAATCAGTGTGAATGAGTACTGACCAATCAATCAGTCTGAATGGGTCGTGACCGATCAATCAGTGTGAATGCGCACTGACCGATCAATCAGTCTGAATGGTTCCTGACCGATCAATCAGTGTGAATGGCTCCTGACCGATCAATCAGTGTGAATGGCTCCTGACCGATCAATCAGTGTGAATGGCTCCTGACCGATCAATCAGTGTGAATGCGCACTGACCGATCAATCAGTGTGAATGGGTGCTGACCGATCAATCAGTGTGAATGGGTCCTGACCGATCAATCAGTCTGAATGGTTCCTGACCGATCAATCAGTGTGAATGCGCACTGACCAATCAATCAGTGTGAATGGGTTCTGACTGATGAATCAGTCTGAATGGTTCCTGACTGATCAATCAGTGTGAATGCGCACTGACCGATCAATCAGTCTGAATGGTTCCTGACCGATCAATCAGTGTGAAAAAGTACTGACCGATCAATCAATCTGAATGGGTGCTGACCGATCAATCAGTGTGAATGGCTCCTGACTGATCAATGAGTGTAAATGGGCCCTGACTGATCAATCAATGAGAATGGGTCCTGTCCAATCAATCAATGTGAATGGCTCCTGACTGATCAATCAATGTGAAAGGGCCCTGACCTATCAATCAATGAGAATGGGACCTGTCCAATCAATCAATGTGAAGGGCTCCTGACCGGTCAATCAATGTGCATGGCTCCTGACTGATCAATCAGTCCGAATGGGTCCTGACCGATCAATCAGTGTGCTTGGGCCCTGACCGATCAATTAGTCTGAATGGGTCCTGACCAATCAATCAGTCTGAATGGGTCCTGACCGATCAATCAACTTGAGTGGGTCCTGACCGATCAATCAATTTGAATACGTCCTGACCGATCAATCAATGTGAATGGGGCCTGACCGATTAATCAACTGGATTAGGACCTGACCGATCAATCGATGTGAATGGGTCCTGACGGGTCAATCAGTGTGAATGGCTCCTGACCGATCAATCAATGTGAATAGGTCATGACCGATCAATCAGTGTGATTGAGTACTGACCAATCAATCAGTCTGAATGGGTCCTGACCGATCAATCAGTGTGAACGCGCACTGACCGATCAATCAGTCTGAATGGGTTCTGACCGATCAATCAGTGTGAATGGCTCCTGACCGATCAATCAGTGTGAATGGCTCCTGACCGATCAATCAGTGGGAATGCGCACTGACCGATCAATCAGTGTGAATGGGTCCTGACTGATCAATCAGTGTGAATGGCTCCTGACCGATCAATCAGTGGGAATGCGCACTGACCGATCAATCAGTGTGAATGGGTCCTGACTGATCAATCAGTGTGAATGGGTCCTGACCGATCAATCAGTGTGAATGGGTCCTGACTGATCAATCAGTGTGAATGTGTCCTGACCGATCAATCAATGTGAATGGGGCCTGACCGATTCATCAACTTGGTTAGGACCTGACTGATCAATCAATGTGAATGGGTCCAGACGGGTCAATCAGTGTGAATGGCTCCTGACCGATCAATCAATGTGAATGCACACTGACCGATCAATCAGTCTGAATGATTCCTGACCGATCAATGAGTGTGAATGGCTCCTGACCGATCAATCAGTTTGAATGGCTCCTGACCGATCAATCAGTGTGAATGCGCACTGACCGATCAATCAGTGTGAATGGGTCCTGACCGATCAATCAGTGTGAATGGGTCCTGACCGATCAATCAGTGTGAAAGGGTCCTGACCGATCAATCAGTGTGAATGCGCACTGACCGATCAATCACTGTGAATGGGGCCTGACCGATCAATCAGTGTGAATGCGCACTGACCGATCAATCAGTGTGAATGGGTTCTGACCGATCAATTAGTCTGAATGGTTCCTGACTGATCAATCCGTGTGAATGAGTACTGACCAATCAATCAATCTGAATGGGTGCTGACCGATCAATCAGTATGAATGGCTCCTGACTGATCAATCAGTGTAAATGGGCCCTGACTGATCAATCAATGAGAATGGGTCCTGTCCGATCAATCAATGTGAATGGCTCCTGACTGATCAATCAATGTGAAAGGGCCCTGACCTATCAATCAGTCCGAATGGGTCCTGACCGATCAATCAGTGTGATTGGGCCCTGACCGATCAATTAGTCTGAATGGTTCCTGACCAATCAATCAGTGTGAATTGGACTTCAACGATCAATCAGTGTGAATGTGTCATGACCGATCAATCAATGTGAATGCATCCTGTCCAATCAATCAATGTGAATGGGTCCTGACCGATCAATCAGTCTGAATGTGTCCTGACCGATCAATCAACTTGAGTGGGTCCTGACCGATCAATCAATTTGAATACGTCCTGACCGATCAATCAATGTGACTGGGGCCTGACTGATTAATCAACTTGATTAGGACCTGACCGATCAATCAATGTGAATGGGTCCTGACGGGTCAATCAGTGTGAATGGCTCCTGACCGATCAATCAATGTGAATAGGTCCTGACCGATCAATCAGTGTGAATGAGTACTGACCAATCAATCAGTCTGAATGGGTCCTGACCGATCAATCAGTGTGAACGCGCACTGACCGATCAATCATTCTGAATGGTTCCTGACTGATCAATCAGTGTGAATGGCTCCTGACCGATCAATCAATGTGAATGCGCACTGACCGATCAATCAGTCTGAATGCGCACTGACCGATCAATCAGTGTGAATGGGTCCTGACTGATCAATCAGTGTGAATGGGTCCTGACCGATCAATCAGTGTGAATGGGTCCTGACCGATCAATCAATGTGAATGGGGCCTGACCAATTAATCAACTTGATTAGGACCTGACCGATCAATCAATGTGAATGGGTCCTGACGGGTCAATCAGTGTGAATGGCTCCTGACCGATCAATCAATGTGAATAGGTCCTGACCGATCAATCAGTGTGAATGAGTACTGACCAATCAATCAGTCTGAATGGGTCCTGACCGATCAATCAGTGTGAATGCGCACTGACCGATCAATCAGTCTGAATGGTTCCTGACCGATCAATCAGTGTGAATGGCTCCTGACCGATCAGTCAGTGTGAATGGCTCCTGACCGATCAATCAGTGTGAATGTGCACTGACCGATCAATCAGTGTGCATGGGTCCTGACTGATCAATCAGTGTGAATGGGTCCTGACCGATCAATCAATGTGAATGGGTCCTGACTGATCAATCAGTGTGAATGGGTCCTGACCGATCAATCAGTGTGAATGGCTCCTGACCGATCAATCAGTGTGTGAATGCGCACTGACCGATCAATCAGTCTGAATGTTTCCTGACCGATCAATCAGTGTGAATGCGCACTGACCGATCAATCAGTGTGAATGGGTTCTGACCAATCAATCAGTCTGAATGGTTCCTGACTGATCAATCAGCGTGAATGCGCACTGACCGATCAATCAGTCTGAATGGGTCCTGACCGATCAATCAGTGTGAATGAGTACTGACCGATCAATCAATCTGAATGGGTGCTGACCGATCAATCAGTGTGAATGGCTCCTGACTGATCAATCAGTGTGAATGGGCCCTGACTGATCAATCAATGAGAATGGGTCCTGTCCGATCAATCAATGTGAATGGCTCCTGACTGATCAATCAATGTGAAAGGGCCCTGACCTATCAATCAATGAGAATGGGACCTGTCCAATCAATCAATGTGAAGGGCTCCTGACCGGTCAATCAATGTGAATGGCTCCTGACCGATCAATCAGTCCGAATGGATCCTGACCGATCAATCAGTGTGATTGGGCCCTGACCGATCAATTAGTCTGAATGGGTCCTGACCAATTAATCAGTGTGAATGGGACTTCAACGATCAATCAGTGTGAATGTGTCATAACCGATCAATCAATGTGAATGTATCCTGTCCGATCAATCAGTGTGAATGGGTCCTGACCGATCAATCAGTCTGAATGGGTCCTGACCGATCAATCAACTTGAGTGGGTCCTGACCGATCAATCAATTTGAATACGTCCTGACCGATCAATCAATGTGAATGAGTCCTGACCGATTAATCAACTTGATTAGGACCTGACCGATCAATCAATGTGAATGGGTCCTGACGGGTCAATCAGTGTGAATGGCTCCTGACCGATCAATCAATGTGAATGGGCCCTGACCGATCAATCAATGAGAATGGGTCCTGTCCGATCAATTAATGTGAATGGCTCCTGACTGATCAATCAATGTGAATGGGCCCTGACCGATCAATCAGTGTGAATGGGTCCTGACCGATCAATCAGTGTGAATGGGCCCTGACCGATCAATCAGTGTGAATGGGTCCTGACCGATCAATCAATGTGAATGGGTCCTGACCGATCAATCAGTCTGAATGGTTCCTGACCGAACAATGAACGTGAATGGGTCATTTCCGATCAATCAGTATGAAAGGGCCCTGACTGCATATTCAGTGTGAATGGGCCCTGATCGATCAATCAACGTGAATGGCTCCTGACCGAATAGTCAATGAGATTGGATCCTGACCGATCAATCAATATGAATAAATCCTGACCGATCAATCAGTGTGAATGGGTCCAGACAGATCAATCAATGTGAATGGACCCTGACCGACCAATCAGTGTGAATGAGTCCTGACCGATCAATCAATGAGAATTGGTCCTGACTGATCAATCAATGAGAATTGGTCCTGCCCGATCAATCAATGAGAATGGGTCCTGACCGATCAATCAACTTGAATGGTTCCCGACTGGTCAATCAATGTGAATGTGTCCTGACCGATCAATCAATGTGAATGGGTCCTGACCGATCAATCAATGAGAATAGGTCCTGACCGATCAACCAGTGTGAATGGGCCCTGACCGATCAATAGGTGTGAATGGTCCCTGACCGATCAATCAGTGTGAATTGGTCCTGACCGGTCAATCGGTGCGAATAGTTCCTGACCGATCAATCAGTGTGAATGGGTCCTGACCGATCAATCAATGTGAATTGGTCCTGACCGATCAATCGGTGTGAATGGGTCCTGACCGATCAATCAATGTGAATGGGGCCTGACCGATCAATCAATGTGAATGGGTCCTGACTGATCAATCAATGTGATGGGTCCTGACTGATCAATCAGTTTGAATGGGTCCTGACAGATCAATCAATGTGAATGGGTCCTGACCAATCAATCAATGTGAATCGGCCCTGCCCGATCAATCAACGTGAATGGGTCCTGACCGATCAATCAACTTGAATGGGTTTGACCAATCAATCAATGTGTATTGGTCCTGACCGATCAATCAACTTGAATGAGTCCTGACCGATCAATCAACTTGAATGGGTCCCGACCGGTCAATCAATCTGAATGGGCCCTGACCGATCAATCGATGTGAATGGGTCCTGACGGATCAATCAGTGTGAATGGCTCCTGACCCATCAATCAGTGTGAAAGTGTCCTGACCAATCAATCAATGTGAATGGGACCTGTCCTATCAATCAATGAGAATGGGTCCTGACCAATCAATCAACGTGAATAGGTCCTGACCGATCAATCGGTGTGAATGGCTCCTGACCGATCAATCAACGTGAATGGGTCCTGACTGATCACTCAGTGTGAATGGCTCCTGACCGATCAATCAATGTGAATAGGTCCTGACCGATCAATCAGTGTGAATGAGTACTGACCGATCAATCAGTCTGAATGGGTCCTGAATGATCAATCAACGTGAATAGGTCCTGACCGATCAATCGGTGTGAATGGCTCCTGACCGATCAATCAATGTGAATAGGTCCTGACCGATCAATCAGTGTGAATGCGCACTGACCGATCAATCAGTGTGAATGGCTCCTGACCGATCAATCAGTGTGAATGCGCACTGACCGATCAATCAGTCTGAATGGTTCCTGACCGATCAATCAGTGTGAATGGCTCCTGACCGATCAATCAGTGTGAACGCGCACTGACCGATCAATCATTCTGAATGGTTCCTGACTGATCAATCAGTGTGAATGGCTCCTGACCGATCAATCAATGTGAATGCGCACTGACCGATCAATCAGTCTGAATGCGCACTGACCGATCAATCAGTGTGAATGGGTCCTGACTGATCAATCAGTGTGAATGGGTCCTGACCGATCAATCAGTCTGAATGGGTCCTGACCGATCAATCAGTGTGAATGCGCACTGACCGATCAATCAGTCTGAATGGTTCCGGACCGATCAATCAGTGTGAATGGCTCCTGACCGATCAGTCAGTGTGAATGGCTCCTGACCGATCAATCAGTGTGAATGTGCACTGACCGATCAATCAGTGTGCATGGGTCCTGACTGATCAATCAGTGTGAATGGGTCCTGACCGATCAATCAGTGTGAATGGGTCCTGACTGATCAATCAGTGTGAATGGGTCCTGACCGATCAATCAGTGTGAATGGCTCCTGACCGATCAATCAGTGTGTGAATGCGCACTGACCGATCAATCAGTCTGAATGTTTCCTGACCGATCAATCAGTGTGAATGCGCACTGACCGATCAATCAGTGTGAATGGGTTCTGACCAATCAATCAGTCTGAATGGTTCCTGACTGATCAATCAGCGTGAATGCGCACTGACCGATCAATCAGTCTGAATGGGTCCTGACCGATCAATCAGTGTGAATGAGTACTGACCGATCAATCAAACTGAATGGGTGCTGACCGATCAATCAGGGTGAATGGCTCCTGACTGATCAATCAGTGTGAATGGGCCCTGACTGATCAATCAATGAGAATGGGTCCTGTCCGATCAATCAATGTGAATGGCTCCTGACTGATCAATCAATGTGAAAGGGCCCTGACCTATCAATCAATGAGAATGGGACCTGTCCAATCAATCAATGTGAAGGGCTCCTGACCGGTCAATCAATGTGAATGGCTCCTGACCGATCAATCAGTCCGAATGGATCCTGACCGATCAATCAGTGTGATTGGGCCCTGACCGATCAATTAGTCTGAATGGGTCCTGACCAATTAATCAGTGTGAATGGGACTTCAACGATCAATCAGTGTGAATGTGTCATAACCGATCAATCAATGTGAATGTATCCTGTCCGATCAATCAGTGTGAATGGGTCCTGACCGATCAATCAGTCTGAATGGGTCCTGACCGATCAATCAACTTGAGTGGGTCCTGACCGATCAATCAATTTGAATACGTCCTGACCGATCAATCAATGTGAATGAGTCCTGACCGATTAATCAACTTGATTAGGACCTGACCGATCAATCAATGTGAATGGGTCCTGACGGGTCAATCAGTGTGAATGGCTCCTGACCGATCAATCAATGTGAATGGGCCCTGACCGATCAATCAATGAGAATGGGTCCTGTCCGATCAATTAATGTGAATGGCACCTGACTGATCAATCAATGAGAATGGGTCCTGTCCGATCAATCAATGTGAATGGCTCCTGACTGATCAATCAATGTGAAAGGGCCCTGACCTATCAATCAGTCCGAATGGGTCCTGACCGATCAATCAGTGTGATTGGGCCCTGACCGATCAATTAGTCTGAATGGTTCCTGACCAATCAATCAGTGTGAATTGGACTTCAACGATCAATCAGTGTGAATGTGTCATGACCGATCAATCAATGTGAATGCATCCTGTCCAATCAATCAATGTGAATGGGTCCTGACCGATCAATCAGTCTGAATGTGTCCTGACCGATCAATCAACTTGAGTGGGTCCTGACCGATCAATCAATTTGAATACGTCCTGACCGATCAATCAATGTGACTGGGGCCTGACTGATTAATCAACTTGATTAGGACCTGACCGATCAATCAATGTGAATGGGTCCTGACGGGTCAATCAGTGTGAATGGCTCCTGACCGATCAATCAATGTGAATAGGTCCTGACCGATCAATCAGTGTGAATGAGTACTGACCAATCAATCAGTCTGAATGGGTCCTGACCGATCAATCAGTGTGAACGCGCACTGACCGATCAATCATTCTGAATGGTTTCTGACTGATCAATCAGTGTGAATGGCTCCTGACCGATCAATCAATGTGAATGCGCACTGACCGATCAATCAGTCTGAATGCGCACTGACCGATCAATCAGTGTGAATGGGTCCTGACCGATCAATCAGTGTGAATGGGTCCTGACCGATCAATCAATGTGAATGGGGCCTGACCAATTAATCAACTTGATTAGGACCTGACCGATCAATCAATGTGAATGGGTCCTGACGGGTCAATCAGTGTGAATGGCTCCTGACCGATCAATCAATGTGAATAGGTCCTGACCGATCAATCAGTGTGAATGAGTACTGACCAATCAATCAGTCTGAATGGGTCCTGACCGATCAATCAGTGTGAATGCGCACTGACCGATCAATCAGTCTGAATGGTTCCTGACCGATCAATCAGTGTGAATGGCTCCTGACCGATCAGTCAGTGTGAATGGCTCCTGACCGATCAATCAGTGTGAATGTGCACTGACCGATCAATCAGTGTGCATGGGTCCTGACTGATCAATCAGTGTGAATGGGTCCTGACCGATCAATCAATGTGAATGGGTCCTGACTGATCAATCAGTGTGAATGGGTCCTGACCGATCAATCAGTGTGAATGGCTCCTGACCGATCAATCAGTGTGTGAATGCGCACTGACCGATCAATCAGTCTGAATGTTTCCTGACCGATCAATCAGTGTGAATGCGCACTGACCGATCAATCAGTGTGAATGGGTTCTGACCAATCAATCAGTCTGAATGGTTCCTGACTGATCAATCAGCGTGAATGCGCACTGACCGATCAATCAGTCTGAATGGGTCCTGACCGATCAATCAGTGTGAATGAGTACTGACCTTTCAATCAATCTGAATGGGTGCTGACCGATCAATCAGTGTGAATGGCTCCTGACTGATCAATCAGTGTGAATGGGCCCTGACTGATCAATCAATGAGAATGGGTCCTGTCCGATCAATCAATGTGAATGGCTCCTGACTGATCAATCAATGTGAAAGGGCCCTGACCTATCAATCAATGAGAATGGGACCTGTCCAATCAATCAATGTGAAGGGCTCCTGACCGGTCAATCAATGTGAATGGCTCCTGACCGATCAATCAGTCCGAATGGATCCTGACCGATCAATCAGTGTGATTGGGCCCTGACCGATCAATTAGTCTGAATGGGTCCTGACCAATTAATCAGTGTGAATGGGACTTCAACGATCAATCAGTGTGAATGTGTCATAACCGATCAATCAATGTGAATGTATCCTGTCCGATCAATCAGTGTGAATGGGTCCTGACCGATCAATCAGTCTGAATGGGTCCTGACCGATCAATCAACTTGAGTGGGTCCTGACCGATCAATCAATTTGAATACGTCCTGACCGATCAATCAATGTGAATGAGTCCTGACCGATTAATCAACTTGATTAGGACCTGACCGATCAATCAATGTGAATGGGTCCTGACGGGTCAATCAGTGTGAATGGCTCCTGACCGATCAATCAATGTGAATGGGCCCTGACCGATCAATCAATGAGAATGGGTCCTGTCCGATCAATTAATGTGAATGGCTCCTGACTGATCAATCAATGTGAATGGGCCCTGACCGATCAATCAGTGTGAATGGGTCCTGACCGATCAATCAGTGTGAATGGGCCCTGACCGATCAATCAGTGTGAATGGGTCCTGACCGATCAATCAGTCCGAATGGATCCTGACCGATCAATCAGTGTGATTGGGCCCTGACCGATCAATTAGTCTGAATGGGTCCTGACCAATTAATCAGTGTGAATGGGACTTCAACGATCAATCAGTGTGAATGTGTCATAACCGATCAATCAATGTGAATGTATCCTGTCCGATCAATCAGTGTGAATGGGTCCTGACCGATCAATCAGTCTGAATGGGTCCTGACCGATCAATCAACTTGAGTGGATCCTGAACGATCAATCAATTTGAATACGTCCTGACCGATCAATCAATGTGAATGAGTCCTGACCGATTAATCAACTTGATTAGGACCTGACCGATCAATCAATGTGAATGGGTCCTGACGGGTCAATCAGTGTGAATGGCTCCTGACCGATCAATCAATGTGAATGGGCCCTGACCGATCAATCAATGAGAATGGGTCCTGTCCGATCAATTAATGTGAATGGCTCCTGACTGATCAATCAATGTGAATGGGCCCTGACCGATCAATCAGTGTGAATGGGTCCTGACCGATCAATCAGTGTGAATGGGCCCTGACCGATCAATCAGTGTGAATGGGTCCTGACCGATCAATCAATGTGAATGGGTCCTGACCGATCAATCAGTCTGAATGGTTCCTGACCGAACAATGAACGTGAATGGGTCATTTCCGATCAATCAGTATGAAAGGGCCCTGACTGCATATTCAGTGTGAATGGGCCCTGATCGATCAATCAACGTGAATGGCTCCTGACCGAATAGTCAATGAGATTGGATCCTGACCGATCAATCAATATGAATAAATCCTGACCGATCAATCAGTGTGAATGGGTCCAGACAGATCAATCAATGTGAATGGACCCTGACCGACCAATCAGTGTGAATGAGTCCTGACCGATCAATCAATGAGAATTGGTCCTGACTGATCAATCAATGAGAATTGGTCCTGCCCGATCAATCAATGAGAATGGGTCCTGACCGATCAATCAACTTGAATGGTTCCCGACTGGTCAATCAATGTGAATGTGTCCTGACCGATCAATCAATGTGAATGGGTCCTGACCGATCAATCAATGAGAATAGGTCCTGACCGATCAACCAGTGTGAATGGGCCCTGACCGATCAATAGGTGTGAATGGTCCCTGACCGATCAATCAGTGTGAATTGGTCCTGACCGGTCAATCGGTGCGAATAGTTCCTGACCGATCAATCAGTGTGAATGGGTCCTGACCGATCAATCAATGTGAATTGGTCCTGACCGATCAATCGGTGTGAATGGGTCCTGACCGATCAATCAATGTGAATGGGGCCTGACCGATCAATCAATGTGAATGGGTCCTGACTGATCAATCAATGTGATGGGTCCTGACTGATCAATCAGTTTGAATGGGTCCTGACAGATCAATCAATGTGAATGGGTCCTGACCAATCAATCAATGTGAATCGGCCCTGCCCGATCAATCAACGTGAATGGGTCCTGACCGATCAATCAACTTGAATGGGTTTGACCAATCAATCAATGTGTATTGGTCCTGACCGATCAATCAACTTGAATGAGTCCTGACCGATCAATCAACTTGAATGGGTCCCGACCGGTCAATCAATCTGAATGGGCCCTGACCGATCAATCGATGTGAATGGGTCCTGACGGATCAATCAGTGTGAATGGCTCCTGACCCATCAATCAGTGTGAAAGTGTCCTGACCAATCAATCAATGTGAATGGGACCTGTCCTATCAATCAATGAGAATGGGTCCTGACCAATCAATCAACGTGAATAGGTCCTGACCGATCAATCGGTGTGAATGGCTCCTGACCGATCAATCAACGTGAATGGGTCCTGACTGATCACTCAGTGTGAATGGCTCCTGACCGATCAATCAATGTGAATAGGTCCTGACCGATCAATCAGTGTGAATGAGTACTGACCGATCAATCAGTCTGAATGGGTCCTGAATGATCAATCAACGTGAATAGGTCCTGACCGATCAATCGGTGTGAATGGCTCCTGACCGATCAATCAATGTGAATAGGTCCTGACCGATCAATCAGTGTGAATGCGCACTGACCGATCAATCAGTGTGAATGGCTCCTGACCGATCAATCAGTGTGAATGCGCACTGACCGATCAATCAGTCTGAATGGTTCCTGACCGATCAATCAGTGTGAATGGCTCCTGACCGATCAATCAGTGTGAACGCGCACTGACCGATCAATCATTCTGAATGGTTCCTGACTGATCAATCAGTGTGAATGGCTCCTGACCGATCAATCAATGTGAATGCGCACTGACCGATCAATCAGTCTGAATGCGCACTGACCGATCAATCAGTGTGAATGGGTCCTGACTGATCAATCAGTGTGAATGGGTCCTGACCGATCAATCAGTCTGAATGGGTCCTGACCGATCAATCAGTGTGAATGCGCACTGACCGATCAATCAGTTTGAATGGTTCCTGACCGATCAATCAGTGTGAATGGCTCCTGACCGATCAGTCAGTGTGAATGGCTCCTGACCGATCAATCAGTGTGAATGTGCACTGACCGATCAATCAGTGTGCATGGGTCCTGACTGATCAATCAGTGTGAATGGGTCCTGACCGATCAATCAGTGTGAATGGGTCCTGACTGATCAATCAGTGTGAATGGGTCCTGACCGATCAATCAGTGTGAATGGCTCCTGACCGATCAATCAGTGTGTGAATGCGCACTGACCGATCAATCAGTCTGAATGTTTCCTGACCAATCAATCAGTCTGAATGGTTCCTGACCGATCTGTCAGTGTGAATGGCTCCTGACCGATCAATCAGTGTGAATGTATCCTGTCCGATCAATCAGTGTGAATGGGTCCTGACCGATCAATCAGTCTGAATGGGTCCTGACCGATCAATCAACTTGAGTGGGTCCTGACCGATCAATCAATTTGAATACGTCCTGACCGATCAATCAATGTGAATGAGTCCTGACCGATTAATCAACTTGATTAGGACCTGACCGATCAATCAATGTGAATGGGTCCTGACGGGTCAATCAGTGTGAATGGCTCCTGACCGATCAATCAATGTGAATGGGCCCTGACCGATCAATCAATGAGAATGGGTCCTGTCCGATCAATTAATGTGAATGGCACCTGACTGATCAATCAATGTGAATGGGCCCTGACCGATCAATCAGTGTGAATGGGTCCTGACCGATCAATCAGTGTGAATGGGCCCTGACCAATCAATCAGTGTGAATGGGTCCTGACCGATCAATCAATGTGAATGGGTCCTGACCGATCAATCAGTCTGAATGGTTCCTGACCGAACAATGAACGTGAATGGGTCATTTCCGATCAATCAGTATGAAAGGGCCCTGACTGCATATTCAGTGTGAATGGGCCCTGATCGATCAATCAACGTGAATGGCTCCTGACCGAATAGTCAATGAGATTGGATCCTGACCGATCAATCAATATGAATAAATCCTGACCGATCAATCAGTGTGAATGGGTCCAGACAGATCAATCAATGTGAATGGACCCTGACCGACCAATCAGTGTGAATGAGTCCTGACCGATCAATCAATGAGAATTGGTCCTGACTGATCAATCAATGAGAATTGGTCCTGCCCGATCAATCAATGAGAATGGGTCCTGACCGATCAATCAACTTGAATGGTTCCCGACTGGTCAATCAATGTGAATGTGTCCTGACCGATCAATCAATGTGAATGGGTCCTGACCGATCAATCAATGAGAATAGGTCCTGACCGATCAACCAGTGTGAATGGGCCCTGACCGATCAATAGGTGTGAATAGTCCCTGACCGATCAATCAGTGTGAATTGGTCCTGACCGGTCAATCGGTGCGAATGGTTCCTGACCGATCAATCAGTGTGAATGGGTCCTGACCGATCAATCAATGTGAATTGGTCCTGACCGATCAATCGGTGTGAATGGGTCCTGACCGATCAATCAATGTGAATGGGGCCTGACTGATCAATCAATGTGAATGGGTCCTGACTGATCAATCAATGTGATGGGTCCTGACTGATCAATCAGTTTGAATGGGTCCTGACAGATCAATCAATGTGAATGGGTCCTGACCAATCAATCAATGTGAATCGGCCCTGCCCGATCAATCAACGTGAATGGGTCCTGACCGATCAATCAACTTGAATGGGTTTGACCAATCAATCAATGTGTATTGGTCCTGACCGATCAATCAACTTGAATGAGTCCTGACCGATCAATCAACTTGAATGGGTCCCGACCGGTCAATCAATCTGAATGGGCCCTGACCGATCAATCGATGTGAATGGGTCCTGACGGATCAATCAGTGTGAATGGCTCCTGACCCATCAATCAGTGTGAAAGTGTCCTGACCAATCAATCAATGTGAATGGGACCTGTCCTATCAATCAATGAGAATGGGTCCTGACCAATCAATCAACGTGAATAGGTCCTGACCGATCAATCGGTGTGAATGGCTCCTGACCGATCAATCAACGTGAATGGGTCCTGACTGATCACTCAGTGTGAATGGCTCCTGACCGATCAATCAATGTGAATAGGTCCTGACCGATCAATCAGTGTGAATGAGTACTGACCGATCAATCAGTCTGAATGGGTCCTGAATGATCAATCAACGTGAATAGGTCCTGACCGATCAATCGGTGTGAATGGCTCCTGACCGATCAATCAATGTGAATAGGTCCTGACCGATCAATCAGTGTGAATGCGCACTGACCGATCAATCAGTGTGAATGGCTCCTGACCGATCAATCAGTGTGAATACGCACTGACCGATCAATCAGTCTGAATGGTTCCTGACCGATCAATCAGTGTGAATGGCTCCTGACCGATCAATCAGTGTGAATGCGCACTGACCGATCGATCAGTCTGAAAGGTTCCTGACCGATCAATCAGTGTGAATGGCTCCTGACTGATCAATCAGTGTAAATGGGTCCTGACTGATCAATCAGTATGAATGAGTACTGACCGATCAATCAGTGTGAATGAGTACTGACCGATCAATCAGTCTGAATGGGTGCTGACCGATCAATCAGTGTGAATGCGCACTGACCGATCAATCAATGAGAATGGGTCCTGTCCGATCAATCAATGTGAATGGCTCCTGACTGATCAATCAATGTGAAAGGGCCCTGACCTATCAATCAATGAGAATGGGACCTGTCCAATCAATCAATGTGAAGGGCTCCTGACCGGTCCATCAATGTGAATGGGTCCTGACCGATCAATCAGTCTGAATGGGTCCTGACCAATCAATCAGTCTGAATGGGACTTCAACGATCAATCAGTGTGAATGTGTCATGACCGATCAATCAATGTGAATGCATCCTGTCCGATCAATCAATGTGAATGGGTCCTGACCGATCAATCAGTCTGAATGTGTCCTGACCGATCAATCAACTTGAGTGGGTCCTGACCGATCAATCAATTTGAATACGTCCTGACCGATTAATCAATATGAATGGGTCCTGACCGATTAATCAACTTGATTAGAACCTGACCGATCAATCAATGTGAATAGGTCCTGACGGGTCAATCAGTGTGAATGGCTCCTGACCGATCAATCAATGTGAATGGGTTCTGACCGATCAATTACTCTGAATGGGTCCTGAGCGATCAATCAGTGAATGGGCCCTGACTGATCAATCAGTCTGAATGGGTCCTGACTGATCAATTAGTGACAATGAGTCCTGACCGATCAATAAAAGTGAATCGTCCCTGACCGATCAATCAGTGTAAATGGGTCCTGAACGATCAATCAATGTGAATGGGTCCTGACCGATCTATGAGCAAGAAAGGATTCTGACCGAACAAACAAAGTGAATGGATCCTCACCGATCAATCAATCCGAATGGGCCATCACCGATCAATCAATGTGAATGGGTCCTGAGCGAACAATCAATGAGAATGGTCCCTGACCGATCAATCAATGTGAATGTGCCCTAACCGATCAATCAAAGTGAATGGGTCCTGACCGTTCAATCATTATGAATGGGCCCTGACCGATTAATCAGTGTGAATGGGTCCTGACTGATCAATAATTGTGATTGGGTCCTCAGCGATCAATCAATGTGAATGACTCCTGACCAAGCAATCAGTGTGAATCGACCCTGACCGATCAATCAAAGTGAATGGGTCCTGACCGATCAATCAAGATGAATGGGTCCTGACCGATCAATCAATGTGAATGGGTCCTGAGCGATAAATCAATGTGAATGGGCCCTGACCGATCAATCAATGTGAATGGTTCCTTAGCGATCAATCAATGTGATTGGGCCCTGACCGATCAATAAATGTGAATGGGTCCTGACCGATCAATCACTGTGAATGGGCCCTGACTGATCAATCAATGTGAATGGGTCCTGACCGATCAATCAATGTAAATGGGTACTGACCGATCAATCAATATGAATGGGTCCTGACCGATCTATCAGTGTGAATCGATTCTGACCGAACAAACAAAGTGAATGGTTCCTGACAGATCAATCAGCGTGAATTGGCTCTGACCGATCAATCAATGTGAATGGGTCCTGACTGATCAATCAATGTGAATGGGCCCTCACAGATCAATCAATGTGAATGGGTCCTGAGCGATCAATCAATGTGAATGGGCCCTCAAAGATCAATCAATGTGAATGGGTCCTGAGCGATCAATCAATGTGAATGGGTCGTGACCGATCAATCAATCTGAATGTGCCCTGACTGATCAATCAATGTGAATGGGCCCTAAACGATTAATTTGTGAGAATGGGTCCTGACCAATCAATCATTGTGAATGGGCCCTAAACGATTAATTTGTGAGAATGGATCCTGACCGATCAATAAATCTGATTGGGCCCTTACCGATCAATCAATGTGAATCGGTCCTGACCAATCAACCAATGTGAATGAGTCCAGACCGATCAATCAGTGTGAATGGGCCCTGACCGATCAATCATTGTGAATGGGCCCTGACCGAACAATCATTGTGAATGGGCCCTGACCGAACAATCAATGTGAATGAGTCCTGAGCGATCAATCAATGTGAATGGTTCGTGACCGATCAATCAATGTGAATGGGCCCTGACCAATCAATCAATGTGAATAGGCCCTGACCAATCAATCAATGTGAATGGATCCTGACCGATCAATCAGTGTGAATGGGTCCTGACCAATCAATCAATGTGAATGGGCCCTGACCGATCAATCAATGTGAATGTGTCCTGACTGATCAATCAGTGTGAATGGGCCCTGACCGATCAATCAATGTGAATGGGTTCTGACCGATCAATCAATGTAAATGGGTCCTGACCGATCAATCAGGTGAATGGTTCCTGACCGATCTATCAATGTCAGTGGCTCTTTACCGATCAATCAGTGTGAATGGGCCCTGACTGATCAATCAGTGTTAATGTGCCCAGACCGATCAATCAGTGTGAATGGGTCCTGACTGATCAATCAATGTGAATGGACCCTGACCGATCAATCAGTGCGAATGGCTCCTGAACGATCAATCAGTGTGAATGGGTCCTGACCGATCAATCAGTGCGAATGGGTCCTGACTGATCAAATCAATGTGAATGGGCCCTGACCGATCAATCAATGTGAATGGGTCCTGACCGATCAATTGGGTTACAAGTCTGTTCGATAGTAAAGATGACAGTGCTTTGCTTATACAACATTTAAGTAACATACATAGGCAATACAGCATTATTACCACCACCACAAAGGTAACCAGACCTTGGATTAGTGACGTTCCCATAGATCCTAACCACCCTGAGAACCAGGCCCACAACGTGGAGGCTGGTGGTTGCTTAAGCTTTTTAACATCTTCTTGGATAAGCTCTGCCAGATCGGTAATTTCTTCCGAGCTACCCGGGATGTAAGTACAACATTCGGCCCTGATGAGGGCACAGGTTCCCCCTTTATCTGCCAACATATAGTCAAGGGTCATCCGATTTTGCAGAGCTACTGTGCGGAGGGCTACCATCTCTGCATTAACCTTAACTAGGGCTTCAGCTGTATCATTGGCCACCTGTTCCAGGACGGAAGCCATGTTAATGGATTCCCTGGTCAATTTACCCGCACCATATCAGGGAAACGCAATGGCCCAGAATCTTTCATTCTCCGTGATGGCTCGTCTGGCTCTCCGGTGGAGGTCCTTCGGAGAACCCAGGTGATACATGTAGGGTGCGATATAAGCCAGATAACAAGAACCCATCCATTCTCGGGGCAACCAGGAGTAGGCCCTGTGACCGCACACAAAATGAGTCCCGTTGTCGGGCGTTGGAGGGTCCCATTGGACCGAAAAGTCACCGTTTCCGTTTAATGACGGGAGTGTCACCCTACCCCCTTCGGCAGGTAAGGTAAGGCTATATGTGCAGTTACTGTATCCCACAATAGGATCTTCCGGTCGTCCCTGCCTTGTGAGACATAGCCCCCCTCCCTGTCCCTTCTTACACCTTGTTCTCAGGATCAGTGGTAGATAGGAATTGTTATAGGTTGATCGTCTCCACCCACTACACTGTTCTGGATTATACCCATGACTTTTAAGTTTTATTATGGTGCTGCCGTCTGCCTCTATGGCATAAGAGCCAACGCGTGTGGATCCTGTTCTAACTCCAAACATCCAGCTGGCCGTCTCATTATCACTAAATGGGGTTGATTGTAGGGGGATTCCTTCCTCCGAGTGTGTGGGGACATGGGCACAGACCCAACAGCTGGCAACATTGGCTTTCTTGGCATAAGTGTATAACATGTACAAAAAGGTGTTCACATACAACTGTCTCTTGGTCCATGGGAGTACTCTGGCTTGAGTCATAGAAACATAGAAACATAGAAAATAGGTGCAGGAGTAGACCATTCGGCCCTTCGTGCCTGCACCACCATTCAATGAGTTCATGGCTGAACATGCAACTACAGTACCCCATTCCTGCTTTCTCACCATACCCCTTGATCCCCCTAGTAGTAAGGACTATATCTAACTCCTTTTTGAATATATTTAGTGAATTGGCCTCAACAACTTTCTGTGGTAGAGAATTCCACAGGTTCATCACTCTCTGGGTGAAGAAGTTTCTCCTCATCTCGGTCCTAAATGGCTTACCCCTTATCCTTAGACTGTGACCCCTGGTTCTGGACTTCCCCAACATTGGGAACATTCTTCCTGCATCTAACCTGTCTAAACCCGTCAGAATTTTAAACGTTTCTATGAGATCCCCTCTCATTCTTCTGAACTCCAGTGAATACAAGCCCAGTTGATCCAGTCTTTCTTGATATGTCAGTCCTCCCATCCCGGGAATCAGTCTGGTGAACCTTCGCTGCACTCCCTCAATAGCAAGAATGTCCTTCCTCAAGTTAGGAGACCAAAACTGTACACAATACGCCAGGTGTGGCCTCACCAAGACCCTGTACAACTGTAGTGACACCTCTCTGCCTCTGTACTCAAACCCCTCGCTATGAAGGCCAACATGCCATTTGCTTTCTTAACCGCCTGCTGTACCTGCATGCCAACCTTCAATGAGTGATGTACCATGACACCCAAGTCTCGTTGCACCTCCCCTTTTCCTAATCTGTCACCATTCAGATAATAGTCTGTCTCTCTGTTTTTACCACCAAAGTGGATAACCTCACATTTATCTACATTATACTTCATCTGCCATGCATTTACCCACTCACCTAACCTATCCAAGTCACTCTGCAGCCTCATAGCATCCTCCTCGCAGCTCACACTGCCACCCAACTTCGTGTCATCCGCAAATTTGGAGATACTGCATTTAATCCCCTCGTCTAAATCATTAATGTACAGTGTAAACAGCTGGGGCCCCAGCACAGAACCTTGTGGTATTCCACTAGTCACTGCTGCCATTCTGAAAAGTACCCATTTACTCCTACTCTTTGCTTCCTGTCTGACAACCAGTTCTCAATCCATGTCAGCACACTACCCCCAATCACATGTGCTTTAACTTTGCACACTAATCTCTTGTGTGGGACCTTGTCGAAAGCCTTCTGAAAGTCCAAATACACCACATCAACTGGTTCTCCCTTGTCCACTCTACTGGAAACATCCTCAAAAAATTCCAGAAGATTTGTCAAGCATGATTTCCCTTTCACAAATCCATGCTGACTTGGGCCTATCATGTCACCTCTTTCCAAATGCACTGCTATGACATCCTTAATAATTGATTCCATCATTTTACCCACTACTGAGGTCAGGCTGACCGGTCTATAATTCCCTGTTTTCTCTCTTCCTCCTTTTTTAAAAAAGTGGGGTTACATTGGCTACCTTCCACTCCATAGGAACTGATCCAGAGTCAATGGAATGTTGGAAAATAACTGTCAATGCATCCGCTATTTCCAAGGCCACCTCCTTAAGTAGTCTGGGATGCAGACCATCAGGCCCTGGGGATTTATCAGCCTTCAATCCCATCAATTTCCCCAACACAATTTCCCGACTAATAAGGATTTCCCTCAGTTCCTCTTTCTTACTAGACCCTCTGACCCCTTTTATATCCAGAAGGTTGTTTGTGTCCTCCTTAGTGAATACCAAACCAAAGTACTTGTTCAATTGGTCTGCCATTTCTTTGTTCCCCGTTATGACTTCCCCTGATTCTGACTGCAGGGGACCTATGTTTGTCTTTACTAACCTTTTTCTCTTTACATATCTATAGAAGCTTTTGCAGTCCATTTTACTGTTCCCTGCAAGCTTCCTCTCAAACTCTATTTTCCCTGCCTTAATCAAACCCTTTGTCCTCCTCTGCTGAGTTCTAAATTTCTCCCAGTCCCTGGGTTCACTGCTATTTCTGGCCAATTTGTATGCCACTTCCTTGGCTTTAATACTATCCCTGATTTCCCTTGATAGCCACGGTTGAGCCACCTTCCCTTTTTTATTTTTACGCCAGACAGGGATGTATAATTGTTGTAGTTCATCCATACGGTCTCTAAATGTCTGCCATTGCCCATCCACAGTCAACTCCTTAAGTATCATTCGCCAATCTATCCTAGCCAATTCACGCCTCATACTTTCAAAGTTACCCTTCTTTAAGTTCTGGACCATGGTCTCTGAATTAACTGTTCCTAGTCCTCCCTAGGCTACATATTCCAATTCCACAAAAAGCAAACTGCACATAATATCGTATAACACATTCATCTTGGATCGTCTTTAATTCTTCCGGCGTTTTCTGCTGATGCGTCCGCCTTCAGTTTCTTAGAATGTGTATGAAGGCAGGGTTATTTGTTTTGTTCGCTTGTGCTGGGGTCGTTGGATTCATATTCTTTGAGCTGAGACCAATGTTTCCATCGGCCAACCCCACCCATACCTATGCAGGCGTACGTATCTCCGCTAATTAGAACTTCAAATGGGCCAGACCAACGGGAAGCAAACCCCGTTCATCCTGGCAGACATTTTACCATTCCCTTCGCGCCTACCTGTGGGACCTCTCCCTGGTCCTCCAATTCCTTCTGTTCGTCCCTGCCTGCTTGCCGTTCCCTCACTTCCTTCCTCAATTCCTTAAGTTGCTTACTCAGTTCCAAGATGTACTTTCCAATCCGATCCCTCAGGGGTCCTACATCGGATCCCCCGGTTATGATTCCTTCCTGCAGGCACATCGCCCTGTCTGTCATCAACTCATATGGAGTTAATCCCATCACTCGGTTAGGGATCGCCCTTTGTCTCATCAAGATTGTGGGTAGTAAATCCGCCCAAGCTTGTCCCGTCTCTTGGATGGCCTTTGCTAGGGTTGTTTTAAGTGTCCTGTTCATACGTTCTATCATCCCAGAGCTTTGTGGGTGGTAGGGGATATGAAACTTTTGTCTAATACCCAACATAGCACACACCTCCTTCATTATTTGTCTGGTAAAATGGGTTCCCTGGTCGGAATCGATTTGAATAGGGGCGCCCCAACGTGGGATTACTTCTTCTGCCAATATTGGGGCCACCGTGATTGCGGTGCAGTTTTGTGTGGCGAGCGCTTCTACCCACCGCGTAAACTGATCTATTATTACTAGACAGTATTTCTTGCCCCTTGAGAATGGTAAAGGTCCCGTGAAGTCTATCTGTATACACTTCCATGGGTTGGTGAGCCATTCTAACCTTAACGGCCTTTCCTGGATTGCGCTGGGCACACGTGACACATTGCTGACAGTACTTAGCTACGTCCCGTCCCATTCCTGGCCACCACCAATCCCCAGTTATGTTTGTTATCATGATGTTCCGTCCGACATGACTGATGCCGTGGTGTAGTTCCATGAGCATTTGTCTAATACAAGCCGGGGCTATCACCTTCCCATCTTTCCTCCATACGAAGTCGTCACCCTGGCTCCCTCCTTTTGTGCCCCAATCGTTCTTTTCTTCATCACTAACATCGGCATGTAATCTCACAATGTCTATATCTTCCCTGGTAACGATACTACATACAACTTCTTCCTGCACTTCTAGGGGTATACCTGCTTCCTGTGCCGCTTTATCCGCCGATTCATTGTCCCGTTGGACATTGTTTACTACTTTCTGGTGAGCCTTAACCTTGATCACTGCTGCCTCTGCGGGTTTACTGGCGGCGTCTAATAGTAGTCTGATTCGGCCCTCGTGTTCGATAGCCTCTCCTCGCCCAGGCAGTCATGTGGTCATGGACCACCCCGAAGGCACAGTGGCTATCTGTATATATTTTTGTCCGCCGGCCTTCGGCCAGTTGGAGGGCTTCAGTCAGGGCAGTGAGTTCAGCTACTTGGGCCGACAGTCCTCCGTCTAACCTTCCCTTTCGGACCGTGTTTAGTGCTTCGTCTACCACTGCCCATCCCGTATGCGGGGTCCCCTGAATATATTTCCGGGACCCATCCACGTACAGGATCAGCTCGGGGTTTTCAAGGGGAATCTCACTTATGTGTCCCGGTGAGTCCTCCCATTCCTGTGCCTGGCACTCAGGAGGCTCACCCACGGATAAGAGGCCCTCTGCCGGGTTCTCCCCCGTGTCTTGTACAATTTTTACGGACCCATCAAAGGGAAGTAATACTGCTTCCCATTTGGCCCGGCGGACGTTGGACATGGAGCGCAATTTCCCGGTGTTGAGCATTTCCACCAAGGTATGTTTGGTATGTAGTATAACCTCCCCTGTCATTACTACTGGCTCACTAACATTCACCACCCACGTAGCGCAGTCCAAGGCTGCTACTCATCTTGACAGACCTCCTGCTACGGGCGACTGTTGGGTGGAACAGTAAGCTACTGGGCGGGCTCGGTCTCCATGTATTTGAGTAACTACTGCTCCGTAAAACCCGCCATCGTTTTCACAATGAATGTGAAACGGTGCGTTCATATTTGGCAGTGCTAGGCCTGGTGCCGACATCAGGGCTTCCTTTATCTGGCCGTATGCTGTTTCTTGTTCCGGGCCCCACTCCACACTTTCTAGAGCTGGTTTTCCTCCCTTAACTAGTCTCTGTATGGGTTCCGCGATTGCCGCGAAGTTGTCTATAAAGTTCCTACAGTAGTTAAAGAGTCCCAAGACTTTGCACACTCCTCGGACCGTTTTCGGTCGGGGCATAATGCGAATTGCTTCCTTTCTGTCGTGGGGCATTGTTTTTGTTCCCTGCGACAGTTGGTGTCCCAAGTACTGTACCTCCTTCCTTCAATCTTAATATTTCCTTACTATACAGTATAAATGCACACGAGGCCCATACTTGAGAGAAAGTCACTCTGTGACCAGTTACCTTTATTACCAAGACCTCAAGAGCCAGGCGGTGGGTGGAGCTTCCCCTTTTATACTGGAAAGTCCAGGTTAGGAGTGTCTCCCACAAGTTCGCCCCCTGTGGTCAGTGTCTCAAGGTGTACAACTTAGGTCAGCTTATACATGGGTTACAATGACAGTTGAATACATGACATCACCTCCCACCTAAAGTCTTATTGGGATCACAGGTTGAGTCTCTCTGGTGGTTTCGCTCCCTTGTAGAGCACCTGAGTTGGGGCTCCGGTTGTTGGGTGCTGGCCTGAGTGTCTGCTGTTTGCGGTGCCTCAGGCCTGTCCGGACTGCCCACAGTGACTGGGCTCTCCTCCACTTGGTTCCGGTGTTCGGTCACCTGTGGTGGAGTGAACTCTATGTTGTGTTCTTCCTCTGCTTCTTCTATGGGGTTGCTGAACCTCCTTTTAGTTTGATCCACATGTTTGCGGCAAATTTGTCCGTTGGTAAGTTTAACTACCAGAATCCTATTTCCCTCTTTGGTAATCACAGTGCCTGCGAGCCATTTGGGCCCTGCAGCATAATTAAGGACAAAAACAGGATCATTGACATCAATACATCGCGCCCTCGCATTTTTGTCATGGTAGTCACATTGTGACTGATGCCTGCTCTCAACAATTTCTTTCATAGCAGGTGTATAAGGGATAACTTGGTTTTGAGTGTCCTTTTCATTAGCAGCTCTGCGGGTGGAATCCCTGTGAGCGAGTGTGGTCGGGATCTATTGCCCAACAGGAGGCGTGATAAGCGGCTTTGTAGGGAACCCCCTTGGATTCTGAGCGTTCCCTGTTGATTATCTGCACTGCTCGTTCCGCCTGGCCGTTTAAGGCCGGCTTGAATGGTGCCGTTCTGACATGGCTGATTTCATTGCCTGCCATGAAGTCCTGGAATTCAGTGCTTGTGAAGCACGGGCCATTATCGCTGACCAAGACGTCCGGTAGACCATGGGCGGCGAACATTGCCCGTAGACTTTCTATCGTGGCAGAGGATGTGCTTGAATTTAAAATGGCACACTCAATCTATTTGGAGTGGGCGTCTACTACAACCAAAAAAATTTTTTCCCATGAAAGGACCTGCGTAGTCCACATGGATGCGTGACCATGGCTTGGCGGGCCAGGACCACAGGCTAAGGGGGGCTTCCATGGGTGCGTTGCCCAGCTGGGCACACGTGTTGCACCTGCGAACACAAAGTTTCAGGTCCGCATCTATCCCTGGCCACCAAACGTGTGACCTGGCAATTGCCTTCATCATGACAATGCCCGGGTGCTCATTGTGAAGTTCTCTGATAAACACCTCTCTGCCCTTCTGGGGCATGACTACTCGGTTTCCCCACAGTAGACAATCGGCCTGAATCGAGAGTTCATCCTTGCGCCTATGAAACGGTTTAAACTCCTCAGGGCATGCCCCGTACGTGGCTGCCCAGTCCCCATTCAGGACACATTTCTTAACAAAAGACAGTAGCGGGTCTTTGTTTGTCCAGACTTTAATCTGGCGGGCTGTCACGGGTGAACCTTCGCTTTCGAACGCTCCAACAGCCATGACCATCTCAGCATCATGCTCAGCTGCCCCCTCAGTGATGGCTAGTGGGAGCCTGCTGAGTGCATCGGCGCAGTTTTCAGTGCTCGGTCTGTGCCAAATTGTGTAGTCATAGGCGGCTAACGTAAGTGCCCACCTCTGTATGCGGGCCGATGCATTCGCATTTATGGCCTTGTTGTCGGCCAAAAGGGACGTTAGGGGTTTGTGATCTCTCTCCAGCTCAAATTTCCTGCCAAACAGGTACTGGTGCATTTTTTTTACTGCATATACACATGCTAGCGCTTCCTTTTCTACCATCCCGTAGCCCCTTTCTTCCCAGGACAGACTTCTGGAGGCATAAGCTACCGGCTATAACTGACCATTGGCATTCACATGCTGCAACACACACCCGACCCATAGGACGACGCATCACACGTTAAAACTAGTTTCTTACACGTGTCATATAACGTTAACAGTTTGTTGGAGCATAACAAATTGCGTGCTCTATCAAAAGCCCTTTCCTGGCTGTCCCCCCAGACCCATTCGCAACCTTTGCGTAGGAGTACGTGTAGCGGCTCTAGCAGCGTGCTCAATTTGGGAAGAACGTTACCAAAATAGTTCAGGAGCGCCAGGAACGAATGCAGCTCCGTCGTGTTACGGGGTCTAGGTGCTCTCTGGATCACTTCCGTTTTGGACGCAGTCGGTCTGATCCAGCCGCTGCTACCCTCCTCCCCAGGAATTCTACCTCTGGAGCTAAGAAGACGCACTTCGCCTTTTTCAGTTGCAGCCCTACCCGGTCCAGTCTGTGTAGCACCTCCTCCAGGTTGTGGAGGTGTTCTTCAGTATTGCGACCCGTGATGAAGATGTCGTCTTGAAAAACCACCGTCCTTGGCATCGACTTGAGGAGGCTTTCCATATTTCGCTGAATGATCGCGGCGACCGAACGAATCCCGAACGGACATCTGTTGTACTCAAACAACCCCTTGTGTGTCGTGATGGTGGTCAGCTTCTTCGACTCACTCGCCAGCTCCTGGGTCATGTAAGCTGAGGTCAGGTCCAATTTTGAAAAAAGTTTGCCACCGGATAGCGTCGCAAAGAGGTCCTCCGCTCTCGGTAGCGGGCACTGGTCTTGGAGCGAAACCCGATTGATGGTGGCCTTGTAATCGCCACATATCCTGACCGACCCATCTGCCTTGAGCACCGGCACGATCGGGCTCGCCCAGTCACTGAATTCGACTGGCGAGATGATGCCTTCCCTCAGCAGGCGGTCCAATTCGCATTCTATCTTTTCCCGCATCACGTACGGCACCCCTCTGGCCTTGTGGTGTACTGGCCTGGTGTCCGGGTTTATGTGAATCACTACCTTGGTCCCTATGAAAGTGCCGATGCCGGGTTGAAATAATGAGTCAAATTTGTCCAGGACCTGTGAGCATGATACTCGCTCTACAGAAGAAATTGCATTGACATCGCCCCATTTCCAGTTCATGACAGCAAGCCAACTCCTCCCCAGTAGTGCAGGACCGTCCCCCGGGACAATCCAGAGTGGCAACCTGTTCTCCGAATCTTTGTGGTTCACGACTACCGTGGCACTGCCTAGCACCTGAATGATCTCCCTTGTATATGTCCGTAGCAGTGCGTCAATCGGCAATAATTTTGGCCTCCTGGCCTTGGACACCCATAACCTTTTGAACTGTTTGATACTCATCAGGGACTGGCTGGCCCTCGTGCCCAGCTCCATTAATACTGGGATGCCATTGAGGAGCACTTTCATCATTATCGGTGGTGTCCTGGTATATGAACTGTATAAGTGCTCCACATGAACTCGCTGAACTTCAGCTTCCAGCGATTTTCCCCAGTAGTCATTTGGCCTCGTAGGGCTTACATCGGGCCCGTCCTCCTCGTACATCAACCTGGCTGCAGACTTCCTGCACGTACGCGCCAAGTGACCGCTGACGTCGCAGTTTCTGCAGGTATATTGCTGATACCTGCAAGCTCTGGCTGGGTGTTTGCCTCCACACCTCCAGCATGAGCTAGAGGCCCCATTGTTGGAAACAAAAGGTCAATTACCAGTCGATCGTCTCTGACTGTCTCTCTAACTGTCCTTAAGCGTACCATTAGCAGGTGTTGATGGCCCCATTACTGGCCGCATTGTCCATTGCAATGGCATGAATTGCCGTTCAGCTAGCCATTGTCTCTGTTGAATTCCCCCTTTGGGTTCGACTGCATGCTGGGGCATGTCCAATTGCCCCTGTCTGCCTAGAGAACTGGGTGCCGCGTTAACAATGTTGACTCCCTGGTCGTTTGCCGCATTTGAGCCAAGATTTTTGCCATAAATCATTCTGGTCTCTTCCTCCCCTGAGATAATTGTCTGGGCTATCAGAGCCGCCGCTTCCAAGGTCAAGTCCTTAGTCTCAATCTCCTGAAAACCCCAGCGTGCCCGATGACCTCAGTAAAAAAAGTCTCGCAGCATCTCTGCTCTGCATGCATCTGGGAACTTACATAGGCTCGCCAATCGCCGGAGATCTGCCACGAAGTCTGGGACGCTTTGCCCTTCTCGCCGCCGGTGGGTGCGTGTAAAACTGGTGTCTCGCCATGTGCATGCTGCTCGCCGGTTTAAAGTGTTCCTCAATCAACTTACTGAGCTCTTCAAACGTCTTGTCCGCCGGCTTCTCTGGCGCTAGAAGGTCTTTCATCAGGGAATACGTTCTGGATCCACAAACAGTCAGGAGATGAGCCCTGCGTTTGTTTACCGTATCCTGTCCCAACTATTCCGTCGTGACAAAACTTTGCTGTAGTCTCTCAATAAAGTCGTCCCAATCATCACCAACACAGCACCTCTCTTCTGTGCTGCTAGTGGCCATGCTCACGTGGTTTAAATCCCAGTTTCTCATCGCCAATAATATGTCTTTACTATACAGTATAAATGCACACGAGGCCCATACTTGAGAGGAGATTACTCTGTGACCAGTGACCTTTATTACAAGACCTCAAGAGACAGACGGTGGGTGGAGCTTCCTCTTTTATACCGGAAAGTCCAGGTTAGGAGCGTCTCCCACAAGTTCGCCCCCTGTGGTCAGTGTCTCAAGGTGTACAACTTAGGTCAGCTTATACATGGGTTACAATGACAGTTGAATACATGACAAATCCGATCTTAGCTTTCTTGGGGTTTACCTTAAATCTCGCTTTCTTTAAGGCTTCTAGGGTTTCTATTAAAGCCCCCATATGTCCTCTCTCATCCTCTGAGGCAATCAACAGGTCGTCCACATATTGGAGGATGGTACTTTGGTAGGGGGCTAAATCTACGGTCTCCAAGGCTTGACTCATATTTCGGTGAAATTTGGCCGGACTGTTGTGAAAACCCTGGGGCACTCATGTCCAAGTATACTGCCTATCCCCGACTGTGAATGTGAATTTACCTTGGGACTCCTGGGCTAATGGTATGGACCAAAATCCATTAGCTATATCTAAGACCGTGAATATTTTATGTTCTGGTTTCAGTCCATTAAATATGGTCGCTGGGCTTGCTACGATGAGGTGCTGGCGGGGAGTTACTTTATTTAATGGCTAGTTCGTAGTGCTATCGACTTCCTGAAGTTTCACCGCTCCGCAAGAGGTCCTGCACTACTTGTTTTACAGCCTCTCGGGCTTCAGGTTTAATGGGGTATTGCTTATGAGGAGTGTGTTCAGGCCCAGGAATGACCACTGGCTTGGTCTTTACCAGCCCACAATCTTGCTTTGATTGAGCCCACACTTCCCTCATTTGTTCACATAATGGGCCGTAGTCTCCTGCTGTATCCCAATCTCGGGTGAGAAGTTGCACACTTCCGACCTTTGCATGATTGTGCAAATTAGTCTGTTCCCCGTACGTCGTGATATTGCCTCCTCCCTTATTTCTCCAAACTATTCTCTTATTCTGTGGGTCTATTATTGCCCCTAACTGTTCCAGGAGGTCGATCCACAATATAGTCCCTTCTGCATTTGGGCATACATAAAATTGTGCCGGGATCAGAATACCGGCGATCTCCAATAGAATTACTTCACTCTGATGGGCTGTGGTGGCAGATCCTCCCACGCCAGTTATCTGGACTATATGTTTAGTTGTGGGTAAGGGAATATCTGTCATCGATACCGATGCTCCGGTATCCACTAACATATCACACTGCCGGCCCCCGAACAGGGCTGTTATGTGAATACGTGGATCCTATCCCTGCCCCAAGGGGACCGCTGGCCTTCAGTCCCTTCCTAAGTCCCTCAGCGCTGTGATTAGCTGCTGTCGGTTCAGCTCTTCTACTCTAAGGCCTGACTGACTATTTCTTTTCTCCTTGGGCGCCCAACTTTTATCAGTGGCATGTCCCTTTGTCCTGCAATTGTCACATCGGACGGTTGGTCTTTTGGGGCCCTTACAGTCGGCGGCAAAATGACCCGTCTTGCCACAGTTGTAGCATTCCCCTCGGCCCGCACTCTTACTACTCTTAGCCGCGGCCTCTTCTTGTTTTATTCCCCCAGAGTTAATGTGGCATGCCCACCGGACAGCTTGGTCACAGGTGTCCGCGACTACCACCCCCATTTTTAAGATCTTTTGATGGTCGGCCGAAAGGCCGTCCTTAAACATTTTCACGAAGACTGGGTCGTGTCTGTTTGGGGCCGCCTGTCCCGAGGATTCTTGGTATTGGACCCATAACCTCTCTCCGTAGTCATTGGCGTTTTCTCCCTTTTTCTGGCGGGTCTGCATTATCAATCCCCAATTTGGAGTGGACGCTCCCATTAAGGCCTGTACAGCCTGGACGCACCCCGTTCTGGCAGCGTCCCGTTGTGCCCTTGTGGCACCCACGGCAGGTATCCATGTGCCGTCACTGTGAGGGGGTGCTAGCCCTGTCCACCGATCCTTTGGACACTTAGCCCGAATTATTTGGTGGACATCTCGCTCATGCATATCGTGGGTCTCATACAATTCTTCTAGCTTTTGCCAAAATTCTACATTTCTCTTCCGTGGTTGTAGACTCCGCAAATCCTGATTCATCATTTGTTTTTCTGTGGGGCTGAAAGCGTAGTATTGATATCGGGGGTTCCCTCCCTATACGCCCTGGGTTACCCTAAGAGGGGGCTGCCCTTTCTGTATTTACTGAATTTGACCCTTCCAGCTCAGTCTCCTCATCAAAGGGAGGAGCCGAGGCCGCTACTGCGGCAACATAAGTCGGAGGGAGGTCATAATCTGATCCCCCCACTTGCCTGTTTGTTCATACCGCTCTCTCCATTTCTTATTCTCGGCTTCTGTCTTCTTACTTTTCTCTACTAATTGTTTGGTATTACTTTGTAACACACATAACTGATATACTAAAAGTTCTCCGGCTTTCTTTGCCTTTTTCCGTTTCTGTTTCTCCCACCAATTCTTTTGCTCGTTGGGGACAGTCGAGGGATCCCACCCGTCTTTAATCATTTTATCTCTTAAGCCCTTCTGGTTGTCTGCATAGAACCGACTAAGAGACCCTCCTGGCCCCCATTCAAGGTCTTCCCTCGATGCCATCATGTGATCTGACCTTCCCTCGCTTCCTCTGTGAATGAATCTCTTCACACGGGCCTTCTTCTACTCCATCACTTATTTATTGTGATGGGATTATCCCTCAATTCTCACACCAGTTCATGCGTATCACACAGTCACTCACAGGTTTCCGCCGTCACCTTGTTCCCTTCGACCTTAATCTTTGGCCTTCACGTGGGGCATTTGCCCTCTTAATTCCAGCTCAAGTTAAGTGATTGAGATAGTTTGTGACAATTGAAGTGACGGGGATACTCGTTTCTCTTACACACTACATAGAACATAAGAACATAAGAACATAAGAATTAGGAACAGGAGTAGGCCATCTAGCCCCTCGAGCCTGCTCCGTCATTCAATAAGATCATGGCTGATCTGGTCATGGACTCAGCTCCACTTACCCGCCCTCTCCCCGTAACCCTTAATTCCCTTATTGCTTAAAAATCTATCTATCTTTGACTTGAAAACAGTCAATGAGCCAGCCTCAACTGCTTCCTTGGGCAGAGAATTCCACAGATTCACAACCCTCTGGGAGAAGAAATTCCTTTTCAACTCGGTTTTAAATTGGTTCCCCCGTATTTTGAGGCTGTGCCCCCTAGTTCTAGTCTCCCCTACCAGTGGAAACATCTTCTCTGCCTCTATCTTGTCTATCCCTTTCATGATTTTAAATGTTTCTATAAGGTCACCCCTCATCCTTCTGAACTCCAAGGAGTAAAGACCCAGTCTACTCAATCTATCATCATAAATTAACCCCTCATTTCTTGAATCAGCCGAGTGAATCGTCTCTGTACCCCTTCCAAAGCTAGTATATCCTTCCTTCAGTAAGGTGACCAAAATTGCACGCAGTACTTCAGGTGCGGCCTTACCAATACCTTATACAGTTGCAGCAACACCTCCCTGCTTTTGTACTCCATCCCTTTCGCAATGAAGGCCAACATTCCATTTGCCTTCCTGATTACCTGCTGCACCTGCAAACTAACCTTTTGGGATTCATGCACAAGGAAGGGCGCAGTGACCAAGTGGTAAGGTGTCGGTCTCGTAAACCGAAGATCATGGGTTCGACCCCCATCTGGCCTATGGCCACACTAGTCTGAAAATGCCCAATCTCGTCTGATCTTGGAAGCTAAGCAGAGTCAGGCCTGGTTAATACTTGGATGGGAGACTGCCTGGGAATACCAGGTGCTTTAGGCTGAAGCAGCCTCCCTGGTTGTCAAGTGGTTAGGATTTGGCACTTTCAGCGCTGCGGCCCGGGTTCGATTCCCGGTCAGGGAACATTGTATTTTCGGCCGTCTGAACTGCAAGACTGTTCCTGAACAAATTTACAGCTGTCCCACTGAAATGTGACTTTAAAAAAAAAAAGTTCTTTACCTCAAAGAGTTTCATGCACAAGGACCCCCAGGTCCCTCTGCACCACAGCATGTTGTAATTTCTCCCCATTCAAATAATATTCCCTTTTACTGTTTTTTTCCCAAGGTGGATGACCTCACACTTTCCAACATTGTATTCCATCTGCCAAACCTTAGCCCATTTGCTTAACCTATCCAAATCTCCTTGTAGCTTCTCTGAGTCCTCGACACAACCCGCTTTCCCACTAATCTTAGTGTCATCTGCAAATTTTGTTGCACTACACTCTGTCCCCTCTTCTAGGTCATCTATGTATATTGTAAACAGTTGTGGTACCAGCACTGATCCCTGTGGCACACCACTAACCACTGATTTCCAACCGGAAAAGGACCCATTTATCCCGACTCTCTGCTTTCTGTTCGCCAGCCAATTCTCTATCCATGCTAATACATTTCCTCTGACTCCGCGTACCTTTATCTTCTGCAGTAACCTTTTGTGTGGCACCTTATCGAATGCCTTTTGGAAATCTAAATACACCACATCCATCGGTACACCTCTATCCACCATGCTCGTTATATCCTCAAAAAATTCCAGTAAATTAGTTAAACATGATTTCCCCTTCATGAATCCATGCTGCGTCTGCTTGATTGCACTATCCCTTTCTAGATGTCCCGCTATTTCTTCCTTAATGATAGTTTCAAGCACTTTCCCCACTACAGATGTTAAACTAACCGGCCTATAGTTACCTGCGTTTTGCCTGCCCCCTTTTTTAAACAGAGGCGTTACATTAGCTGCTTTCCAATCCGCTGGTACCTCCCCAGAGTCCAGAGAATTTTGGTAGATTATAACAAATGCATCTGCTATAACTTCCGCCATCTCTTTTAATACCCTGGGATGTAGTCTGTCCAGCACTACCTCCCTAGTGATAGTGATCATCTCAAGGTCCTCCCTTCCCACATTCCTATGACCAGCAATTTCTGGCATGGTTTTTGTGTCTTCCACTGTGAAGACAGAAGCAAAATAATTGTTTAAGGTCTCAGCCATTTCCACATTTCCCATTATTAAATCCCCTTTTTCATCTTCTAAGGGACCAACATTTACTTTAGTCACTCTTTTCCGTTTTATATATCGGTAAAAGCTTTTACTATCTGTTTTTATGTTTTGCGCAAGTTTACCTTCGTAATCTATCTTCCCTTTCTTTATTGCTTTTTTAGTCATTCTTTGCTGTTGCTTAAAATCTTCCCAATCCTCTAGTTTCCCACTAACCTTGGCCACCTTATACGCATTGGTCTTTGATTTGATACTTTCCTTTATTTCCTTGGTTATCCACGGCTGGTTATCTCTTCTCTTGCCGCCCTTCTTTTTCACTGGAATATATTTTTGTTGCGCATTATGAAAGAGCTCCTTAAAAGTCCTCCACTGTTCCTCAATTGTGTCACCGTTTAGTCCTTGTTTCCAGTTTACTTTAGCCAACTCTGCCCTCATCCCACTGTAGTCCCCTTTGTTTAAGCATAGTACTCTCGTTTGAGACACTACTTCCTCACCCTCAATCTGTATTACAAATTCAACCATACTGTGATCACTCATTCCGAGAGGATCTTTTACGAGGAGATCGTTTATTTTTCCTGTTTCGTTACACAGGACCAGATCCAAAATGGCTTGCTCCCTTGTCGGCTCTGTTACATACTGTTCTAAGAAATAATCCCGTATGCATTCTATGAATTCCTCCTCCAGGCTACCCCCTGCGATTTGATTTGACCAATCGATATGTAGGTTACTTATATTCTTCTTTATCTTAATTTCTGCTCACTGTGTCTGTTATCAAACCTCCCCAAGTCTCGCTTGTTCGTTGAGTGTCCGGCAGCCTCACATCTGCCAGTTCGACGTTCCAATTTCTGGGATGTCGTGAAATCTGAACTTATCCCCATACATTCGAGTCTCGGTCAGGAGGGCTTACTGGTACACCTTGCTCCCAGTGGCAAAACTGTTGGGGGAAACCCCGAGGTAGAAATAAATCCGAGACTACTTTAGAGAGTTGCAAACACACACAGTTTATTAATACAAGGTACCAGGGAGCAGTATGTAGGTCGCTCAACCAGGCAACAACTCAATTTGGGATTACAAAAAAATGAGTATTTAAAGTCGTAAACCACAAAGGTCACATGTCACTGCTTCTACATCTGGCATTGCAAAAAGTGTCTACACACCGAGTTTTTTTTCGACTTGGTCCGGCTTACTTCCTTATCTTCGGCCAACGTCTGGTGTGGTTGGTTTCTTTCTTGCTCAGTGTCTTGTGAACTTTTCGCAATTGCTTATCTCATTCAGTCATACAGTACATTTTCTAAAGCAGCGCAATTTCGCACTAACAATATTACCCCTTCAGGTGCGGACAGGTGCGGTTCAGTGCAAAAGGGTCCTGACTGATCAATCAGTGTGAATGGCTCCTGACCGATCAATCAGTGTGAATGGGTCCTGACCGATCAATCAGTATGAATGGGTGCAGATCGATCAATCAGTGTGAATGGGTCCTGACCGATCAATCAGTATGAATGGGTGCAGATCGATCAATCAATGTGAATGGGTCCTGATCGATCAATCAATGTGAATGGATCCTGACCGATTAATCAATATGAATTGGTCATGACTGATCAATCAACGTCAATGGGTCCATACCGATAAATCAATGTGAATGGGTCCTGACCAATCAATCATTGTGAATGGGTCCTGACCGATCAATCAATGTGATTGGGTCATAACCAATCAATCATTGTGAATGGGTCCTGACTGATCAATTAGTGTGAATGGGCCCTGACCAATCAATCAGTGTGAATGGGCCCTGACCGATCAATCATTGTGAATGCGCCCTGTATGAGCAATCAATGTGAATGGGCCCCTGACTTATCAATCAATGTGAATGGGCCCTGACCGATCAATCAACATTAATGGGTCCTGACCGATCAATCAATGTGAATGATTCCTGATCAATCAATCAATGTGCATGGGTCCTGACCGATCAATCAACGTGAATGGGTCCTGACCGATCAATCAATGTGAATGATTCCTGACCAATCAATCAATGTGAATGGGACATGACCGATCAATCAGTGTGAATGGGACATGATCGATCAATCAATGTGAATGGCCTCTGACCGATCAATCAATGAGAATGGGTCCTGACCGATCAATCAGTGTGAATGTGTCCTGACCGATCAATCAGTGTGAATGGATCCTGACCGATTAATCAGTGTGAATGGGCCCTGACCGATCAATCAACGTGAATGGGTCCTGAGCGACCACTCAATGTGAATGGGTCCTGACCGATCAATCAGTATGAATGGATCCTGACCGATCAATCAGTTGAATGGGCCGTTACCGATCAATCACTGTGAATGGGTCCTGACCGATCATGAAATGTGTATGGGCCCTGACCGATCAATCAGTGTGAATGGATCCTGACCGATCAAGCAATGTGAATGGGTTCTGACCGATTAATCAGTGTGAATGTGACTTGACCGATCAACCAGTGTGAATGGGCCCTGACCGATCATCAATGTGAATGGGTCCTGACCGATCAATCAGTGTGAATTGGTCCTGATCGATCAATCAATGTGAATGGGTCCTGACTGATTAATCAATATGAATTGGTCATAACCGATCAATCAACGTCAATGGGGCCTGATCGATCAATCAATGTGAATGAGTCCAGACCGATCAATCAGTGTGAATGGGTCCTGACCGATCAATCGATGTGATTGGTTCCTGACCGATCAATTAGTGTGAATGTGTCGGGACCGATCAATCAATGTGAATGGGTCCTGAACGATCAATCATAGTAAATGGGTGCTGACCGATCAATCAATGTGAATGGGTCCTCACCGATTAATCAATGTGAATGGGTCCTGAGCGATCAATCAGTGTGAATGGCTCCTGACCGATCAATCAGTGTGAATGGGTCCTGACCGATCAATCAGTATGAATGGGTGCAGATCGATCAATCAATGTGAATGGGTCCTGATCGATCAATCAATGTGAATGGATCCTGACCGATTAATCAATATGAATTGGTCATGACTGATCAATCAACGTCAATGGGTCCATACCGATAAATCAATGTGAATGGGTCCTGACCAATCAATCATTGTGAATGGGTCCTGACCGATCAATCAATGTGATTGGGTCATAACCAATCAATCATTGTGAATGCGCCCTGTATGAGCAATCAATGTGAATGGGCCCCTGACTTATCAATCAATGTGAATGATTCCTGACCAATCAATCAATGTGAATGGTACATGACCGATCAATCAGTGTGAATGGGACATGACCGATCAATCAATGTGAATGGCCTCTGACCGATCAATCAATGAGAATGGGTCCTGACCGATCAATCAGTGTGAATATGTCCTGACCGATCAATCAGTGTGAATGGGCCCTGACCGATCAATCAACGTGAATGGGTCCTGAGCGAACACTCAATGTGAATGGGTCCTGACCGATCAATCAGTGTGAATGGATCCTGACCGATCAATCAGTTGAATGGGCCGTTACCGATCAATCACTGTGAATGGGTCCTGACCGATCAAGCAATGTGTATGGGCCCTGACCGATCAATCAGTGTGAATGGCTCCTGACTGATCAAGCAATGTGAATGGGTTCTGACCGATTAATCAGTGTGAATGTGACTTGACCGATCAATCAGTGTGAATGGGCCCTGACCGATCATCAATGTGAATGGGTCCTGACCGATCAATCAGTGTGAATTGGTCCTGATCGATCAATCAATGTGAATGGGTCCTGACCGATAAATCAATATGAATTGGTCAGAACCGATCAATCAACGTCAATGGGGCCTGATCGATCAATCAATGTGAATGAGTCCAGACCGATCAATCAACGTCAATGGGGCCTGATCGATCAATCAATGTGAATGAGTCCAGACCGATCAATCAGTGTGAATGGGTCCTGATCGATCAATCAATGTGAATGGGTCCTGACCGATCAATCAGTGTGAATGGGCCCTGGCCAATCAATCAGTGTGAATGGGCCCTGACCGATCATCAATGTGAATGGGTCCTGACCGATCAATCATTGTGAATTGGTCCTGACCGATCAATAAATGTGAATAGGTCCTGACCGATCAATCTGTGTGAATTGGTCCTCACCGATCAATAAATGTGAATAGGTCCTGACCGATCACTCAGTGTGAATTGGTCCTGACGGATCAATCAATGTGAATGAGTCCTGACCGATCAATCTGTGTGAATGTGTCCTAACCGATCAATCAATGTGAATGGGTCCTGATTGATCAATCAATGTGAATTGGTCCTGACCGATCAATCAGTGTGAATGTGTCCTGACTGATCAAATCAATGTGAATGGTTCTCGACCGATCAATCAATGAGAATAGGTCCTGACTGATCAATCAATGTGAATGGGCCCTGACCGAACAATCAGTGTGAAAGTGTCCTGACCGAAAAATCAATGTGAATGGGTCCTGACCGATCAATCAGTGTGAATGGGCACTGTCCGATCAATCAATGTGACTGGGTCGTGACAGAACAATCAATGTGAATGTGTCCTGAACGACCAATCAGTGTGAATGGGCCCTGACCGATCAATCAATGTGAATGGGTCCTGAACGATCAAGCAATGTGAATGGGTCCTGACCGATCAATCAATGTGAATGTGTCCTGACCGAAAAATCAATGTGAATGGGTCCTGACCGATCAATCAGTGTGAATGGGCACTGTCCGATCAATCAATGTGACTGGGTCATGACAGAACGATCAATGTGAATGTGTCCTGAACGACCAATCAGTGTGAATGGGCCGTGATCGATCAATCAATGTGAATGGGCACTGTCCGATCAATCAATGTGACTGGGTCGTGACAGAACAATCAATGTGAATGGGCCCTGACCGATCAATCAATGTGAGTGGGTCCTGAACGATCAATCAATGTGAATGGGTCCTGACCGATCAATCAATGTGAAAGTGTCCTGACCGATCAATCAGTGTGAATGTGTCCTGACCGATCAATCGATGTGAATGGGTCCTGACCGATCAATCAATGTGAACTGGCACTGACCAATCAATCAATGTGAATGGTTCCAGATTGATTAATCAATGAGAATGGGCCCTGACCGATCAATCAATGTGAATGATTCCTGACCGATCAATCAACGTGAATGGGTTCTGACCGATCAATCAACGTGAATGAGCCCTGACCGATCAATCAGTGTGAAAGGGTACTGATCGAACAATCAGTGTGAATGGGTCCTGTCCGATTAATCAACGTGAATGGGTCCTGACCGATCAATCAATGTGAATGATTCCTGACCAATCAATCAATGTGAATGCGTCCTGACCGATCAATCAGTGTGAATGTGTCCTGACCGATGAATCAGTGTGAATGGGTCCTGACCGATCAATCAGTGTGAAAGGGCACTGTCCGATCAATCAATGTGAATGGGTCCTGACCGATCAATCAGTGTGAATGGGCACTATCCAATCAATCAATGTTAATGGGTCCTAACCGATCAATCAACGTGAATGGGTCCTGACCGATCAATCAGTGTGAATGGGCACTATCCAATCAATCAATGTTAATGGGTCCTACCGATCAATCAATGTGAATGGTTCCTGATCGATCAATCAATGTTAATGGGCCCTTACCGATCAATCAATGTGACTGGGCCCTGACCAATCAATCAATGTGAATGGGTCCTGACCGATCAATCAATGTGAATGGTTCCTGAGCGATCAATGAATGTGAACGGATCCTGACCGATCAATCAATGTCAACGGATCCTGACCGATTAATCAATGTGAATGGGCTCTGACCGATCATCAATGTGAATGGGTCCCGACCGATCAATCAGTGTGAATTGGTCCTGACCGATCAATCAGTGTGACTTGGTCCTGATCGATCAATCAATGTGAATGGGTCCGGACCGATCAATCAGTGTGAATGTGTCCTGACCGATCAATCGATGTGATAGGGCTCTGACCAATCAATTAATGTGAATGGATCCTCAACGAATAATCAATGTGAATGGGCCATGACCGATCAATAAATGTGAATGGGTCCTGACCGATCAATCAATGCGAATGGATCGTTGCCGATCAATCGGAGTAAATGGGTCCGTACCGATCAATTACTGTGAATGGGTCCTGAACGATTAATCAACATGAATGGGCCCTGACCGATCAATCAATGTGAATGTGTCCTGACCGATCAATCATTGTGAATGGGTCCAAACCGATCAATCAGTGTGAATGGGCCCTGTCCGATCAATCAATGTGAACGGGTCCTGACCGATCAATCAATGTGAACGGGCCCTGACCAATCAATCAATGTGAATGGGTCGAGGCCGATGAATCAATGTGAACGGGTCCTGACCGATCAATCAATGTGAACGGGCCCTGACCAATCAATCAATGTGAATGGGCCCTGACCGAACAATCAATGTTAATGGGTCCTAACCGAAAAATCAATGTGAATGGTTCCTGACCGATCAATCAGTGTGAATAGGTCCTGATCAATCAATCTGTGTGAATGGGCCCTGACTGATCAATTAGTGTGAATGGGTCTTGACCAATCAATCATTGTGAATGGGTCTTGACCAATCAATCATTGTGAATGGGTCCTGACCGATCAATCAGTGTGAATGGGTCCTGACCGATCAATCAGTGTGAATGTTGCCTGGCCGATCAATCAGTGTGAATGGTTCCTGACCGATAAATCAATGAGAATGGGTCCTGACCGAGCAATCAATGTGAATGGACACTAACAGATCAATCAGTGTTAATGGGTCCTGACCGATCAATCAGTGTGAATGGGTCCTAACCGATCGATCAATGTGAATGGGTGCTGACCGATCAATCAATGAGAATAGATCCTGACCGATGAATCAATGTGAATGGGCCCTGACCGAACAATCAATGTTAATGGGTCCTAACCGAAAAATCAATGTGAATGGTTCCTGACCGATCAATCAGTGTGAATAGGTCCTGATCGATCAATCTGTGTGAATGGGCCCTGACTGATCAATTAGTGTGAATGGGTCTTGACCAATTAATCATTGTGAATGGGTCCTGACTGATCAATCATTCTGAATGGGTCCTGACCGATCAATCAATGTGAATGATTCCTGACCGATCAATCAATGTGAATGGGTCCTGACCGATCAATCATTGTGAATTGGCCCTGACCGATCAATCAGTGTGAATGGGTCCTGACTGATCAATCAATGTGAATGGTTCCTCACTGATCAATCAATGATAATAGGTCCTGACTGATCAATCAATGTGAATGGGCGATGACTGATCAATCAATGTGAATGGGTCCTGACCGAACAATCAATGTGAATGGGTTCTGACCGATCAATCATTGTGAATGGGTAATGACCGATCATTCAATGTGAATGGTTCCTGAGCGATCAATCAATGTGAATTGGTAATGACCGACCATTCAATGTGAATGGGTCCTGACCATTCAATCAGTGTGACTGGGTCCAGACCGATCAATCAGAATAAATGTGTCCTGACCGATCAATCAATGTGAATGGTTCCTGACCGATCAATCAGTGTGAATAGGTCCTGATCGATCAATCTGTGTGAATGGGCCCTGACTGATCAATTAGTGTGAATGGGTCTTGACCAATTAATCATTGTGAATGGGTCCTGACTGATCAATCATTCTGAATGGGTCCTGACCGATCAATCAATGTGAATGATTCCTGACCGATCAATCAATGTGAATGGGTCCTGACCGATCAATCATTGTGAATTGGCCCTGACCGATCAATCAGTGTGAATGGGTCCTGACCGATCAATCAATGTGAATGGTTCCTCACTGATCAATCAATGATAATAGGTCCTGACCAATCAATCAATGTGAATGGGCGATGACTGATCAATCAATGTGAATGGGTCCTGACCGAACAATCAATGTGAATGGGTTCTGACCGATCAATCATTGTGAATGGGTAATGACCGATCATTCAATGTGAATGGTTCCTGAGCGATCAATCAATGTGAATTGGTAATGACCGACCATTCAATGTGAATGGGTCCTGACCATTCAATCAGTGTGACTGGGTCCAGACCGATCAATCAGAATAAATGTGTCCTGACCGATCAATCAATGTGAATGGTTGCTCACCGATCAATCAATGAGAATACGTCCTGACTGATCAATCAATGTGAATGGGCCCCGGCCGATCAATCATAGTAAGTGGGTCCTGAACGATCAATCGGTGTGAATGGGCCCTAACCGATCAATCAATGTGAATGGGTAATGACCGATCATTCAATGAATGGTTCCTGAGCGATCAATGAACGTGAATGGGCCCTGACCGATCAATGAACGTGAATGGGCCCTGACCGATCATTCAATGTGAATGGTTCCTGAGCGATCAATCAATGTGAATGTGTCCTGACCGATCATCAGTGTGAATGTGTCCTCACCGATCAATCGATGTGAATGGGTCCTGAACGATCAATCAATATGAACGTGCACTGACCAATCAATCAATGTGAATGGGCCCTGACCGATTAATGAATGTTAATGGGTCCTGACCGAGCAATCAGTGTGAATGTGTCCTGACCAATCAATCAATGTGAATGGGTCCTGACCGATCAATCAATGTGAATGGGCCCTGACCGATCAATCAGTGTGAATGGGCACAGTACGATCCATCAATGTGAAGGGCACTGACCGATCAATAGTTGTGAATGTGTCCTGACCGATCAATCGGTGTGAATGGGTCCTGACCGATCAATCAATGTGAATGTGTCCTGACCGATCAATCAATGTGAATGGGTCCTGACCATTCAATCAGTGTGACTGTGTCCAGACCGATCAATCAGAATAAATGTGTCCTGACCGATCAATCAATGTGAATGGTTGCTCACCGATCAATCAATGAGAATACGTCCTGACTGATCAATCAATGTGAATGGGCCCCGGCCGATCAATCATAGTAAGTGGGTCCTGAACGATCAATCAGTGTGAATGGGCCCTAACCGATCAATCAATGTGAATGGGTAATGACCGATCATTCAATGAATGGTTCCTGAGCGATCAATGAACGTGAATGGGCCCTGACCGATCAATGAACGTGAATGGGCCCTGACCGATCATTCAATGTGAATTGGTCCTGAGCGATCAATCAATGTGAATGTGTCCTGACCGATCATCAGTGTGAATGTGTCCTCACCGATCAATCGATGTGAATGGGTCCTGAACGATCAATCAATATGAACGTGCACTGACCAATCAATCAATGTGAATGGGCCCTGACCGATTAATGAATGTTAATGGGTGTTGACCGAGCAATCAGTGTGAATGTGTCCTGACCAATCAATCAATGTGAATGGGTCCTGACCGATCAATCAATGTGAATGGGCCCTGACCGATCAATCAGTGTGAATGGGCACAGTACGATCCATCAATGTGAATGGGCACTGACCGATCAATAGTTGTGAATGTGTCCTGACCGATCAATCGGTGTGAATGGGTCCTGACCGATCAATCAATGTGAATGTGTCCTGACTGATCAATCAATGTGAATGGGCCCTGACCGATCAATCAGTGTGAATGGGCACTGTCCGATCAATCAATGTGAATGGGCACTGACCGATCAATCATTGTGAATGGGTCCTGGTCAATTAATCAATGTGAATGGGTCCTAACCAATCAATCAGTGTGAATGGGTCCTGACCGAAAAATCAATGTGAATGGTTCCTGACCGATCAATCAGTGTGAATAGGTCCTGATTGATCAATCAGTGTGAATGGGTCCTGACTGATCAATCAATGTGAATCGCCCCTGACCGATCAATCAATATGAATGTGTTCTGACCGATCAATCAATGTGGCTGGTTCGTGACAGAACAATCAATGTGAATGTGTCCTGACCGATCAATCTGTGTGAATGGGCCCTGACCGATCAATTAGTGTGAATGGATCTTGACCAATCAATCATTATGAATGGGTACTGATCGATCAATCAATGTGAATGGGTCCTGACTGATCAATCAATGTGAATGGCTCCTAACCGATTAATCAGTGTGAATGGGCCCTGCCAGATCAATCAACGTGAATGGGTGATGAACGATCAATCAATGTGAAAGGTCCCTGACCGATCAATCAGTGTGAAAGGGGCCTGAACGATCAATCAGTGTGAATGGGCCCTGACCGATCAATCAATGTGATTGGGTAATGACCGATTAATCAGTGTGAATGGGCACTGACCGATCAATCATTGTGAATGGGTCCTGGTCGATTAATCAATGTGAATGGATCCTGACCGATCAATCAGTGTGAATGGGCCCTGACCGATCAATCAATGTGAATGGTTCCTGACCGATAAATCAATGAGAATGGGTCCTGACCGATCAATCAATGTAAATTGTTCTTGACCGATCAATCAATGTGACTGGGTAATGACCAATCAATCAAAGTGAACGGGTCCTGACCAATCAACCACTGTGAATGAGTCCTTTCCAATCAATCAATGTGAATGTGTCCTGACACACAAATCAGTGTGAATGGGCCCTGACCGATCAATCATTGTGAATGAGCCCTGACCGATCAATCATTGTGAATGGGCCCTGACCGATCAATCATTGTGAGTGTGTCCTGACCGATCAATCTTTGTGAATGGGTCCTGACCGATTTATCAATGTTAATAGGCGCTGACCGATCAGTCAGTGTGAATGGGTTCTGACCAATCAATCAGTGTGAATGGGTCCTGATCGATCAATCATTGTGAATTGGTCCTGACTGATCAATCAGTGTGAATGGGTCCTGACCGATCAATCAATGTGAATGGTTCCTCACTGATCAATCAATAATAATAGGTCCTGACCAATCAATCAATGTGAATGGGCGCTGACTGATCAATCAATGTGAATGGGTCCTGACCGAACAATCAATGTGAATGGGTTCTGACCGATCAATCATTGTGAATGGGTAATGACCGACCATTCAATGTGACTGGGTCCAGACCGATCAATCAGAATGAATGTGTCCTGACCGATCAATCAATGTGACTGGTTGCTCACCGATCAGTCAATGAGAATACGTCCTGACTGATCAATCAATGTGAATGGGCCCCGGCCGATCAATCATAGTAAATGGGTCCTGAACGATCAATCAGTGTGAATGGGCCCTAACCGATCAATCAATGTGAATGGGTAATGACCGATCATTCAATGTGAATGATTCCTGAGTGATCAATCAACGTGAATGGGTTCAGACCGATCAATCATTGTGAATGGTTCCAGAGCGATCAATCAGTGTTAAATGGTTCCTAACCGATCAATCAATGTGAATGGTTCTTGAACGATCAATCAATGTGAATGGATCGTGACCGATCAATCAGTGTAATTGGGTCCTGACCGATCAATCATTGTGAATGGCTCCTGACCGATTCAATCAATGAGAATGGACCCTGACCGATCAATCAGTGTGAAATTGTCCTGACCGATCAATCAGTGTGAAAGGGGCCTGACCGATCAATCAGTGTGAATGGGCCCTAAACGATCAATCAATGTGATTGGGTAATGACCGATCAATCAGTAGTGAATGGGTCCTGACTGATCAGTCAGTGTGAATGGGCCCTGACTGATCAATCAATGTGAATGTGTCCTGACCGATCAAACAGTGTGAACGTGCCCTGAACAATCAATCAATGTGAATGGGCCCTGACCAATCAATCAGTGTGAATGGGCCCTGACCGATCAATCAATGTTAATGGGCCCTGACCGATCAATCAGTGTGAATGGGTCCTGACCGATCAAACAGTGTGAATGGATCCTGACCGATCAATCAGTGTGAATGGGCCCTGACCGATCAATCAATGTGAATGGTTCCTGACCGATAAATCAATGAGAATGGGTCCTGACCGATCAATCAATGTAAATTGTTCTTGACCGATCAATCAATGTGACTGGGTAATGACCAATCAATCAAAGTGAACGGGTCCTGACCAATCAACCACTGTGAATGAGTCCTTTCCAATCAATCAATGTGAATGTGTCCTGACACACAAATCAGTGTGAATGGGCCCTGACCGATCAATCATTGTGAATGGGCCCTGACCGATCAATCATTGTGAATGGGCCCTGACCGATCAATCATTGTGAATGTGTCCTGACCGATCAATCTTTGTGAATGGGTCCTGACCGATTTATCAATGTTAATAGGCGCTGACCGATCAGTCAGTGTGAATGGGTTCTGACCAATCAATCAGTGTGAATGGGTCCTGATCGATCAATCATTGTGAATTGGTCCTGACCGATCAATCAGTGTGAATGGGTCCTGACCGATCAATCAATGTGAATGGTTCCTCACTGATCAATCAATAATAATAGGTCCTGACCAATCAATCAATGTGAATGGGCGCTGACTGATCAATCAATGTGAATGGGTCCTGACCGAACAATCAATGTGAATGGGTTCTGACCGATCAATCATTGTGAATGGGTAATGACCGACCATTCAATGTGAATGGGTCCTGACCATTCAATCAGTGTGACTGGGTCCAGACCGATCAATCAGAATGAATGTGTCCGGACCGATCAATCAATGTGACTGGTTGCTCACCGATCAATCAATGAGAATACGTCCTGACTGATCAATCAATGTGAATGGGCCCAATCCGATCAATCATAGTAAATGGGTCCTGAACGATCAATCAGTGTGAATGGGCCCTAAACGATCAATCAATGTGATTGGGTAATGACCGATCAATCAGTGTGAACGTGCCCTGAACAATCAATCAATGTGAATGGGCCCTGACCAATCAATCAGTGTGAATGGGCCCTGACCGATCAATCAATGTTAATGGGCCCTGACCGATCAATCAGTGTGAATGGGTCCTGACCGATCAAACAGTGTGAATGGGCCCTGACAAATCAATCAATGTGAATGGGCACTGACCGATCAATCAGTGTGAATGGGCCCTGACCGATCAATCAGTGTGAATGTTGCCTGACCGATCAATCAGTGTGAATGGTTCCTGACCGATAAATCAATGTGAATGGGTGCTGACCGATCAATCGGCGTGAATGAGCCCTGACCGATCAATCAGTATGAATCGGTCCTGACTGATTAGTCAGTGTGAATGGGCCCTGACCGATCAATGAACGTGAATGGGCCCTGACCGATCATTCAGTGTGAATGGTTCCTGAGCGATCAATCAATGTGAATGTGTCCTGACCGATCATCAGTGTGAATGTGCCCTGACCAATCAATCAATGTGAATGGGTCCTTACCGATTAATGAATGTTAATGGGTCCTGACCAATCAGTGTGTCTGGGGCCTGACCGATCAAGCATTATGAATGGGTCCTGACCGATCAATCAATGTGAATGGATCCTGACCGATCAATCAATGTAAATGGGTCCTGACCGATCAATCAGTGTGAATGGGTCCTGACCGATCAATTTTTGTGAATGGGTCCTGACTGATCAATCAATGTGAAAGAATCCTGACCGATCAATCAATGTGATTGGATCCTGAATGATCAATCAATGTGAATGGGCCCTGACCGATCAATCAATGTGAATGGGCCCTGACCGATCAATCAATGTGAATGGGTCCTGACCGTTCAATCAGTGTGATTGGATCCTGAATGATCAATCAATGTGAATGGGCTCTGACCGATCAATCAATGTGAAAGGATCCTGACCGATCAATCAATGTGAATGGGCCCTGACCGACCAATCAACGTGAATGGTCCTGACACATCAATCAATATGAATGGGCCCTGACCGATCAATCAATGTAAATGGGCCCTGACCGACCATTCAACGTGAATGGTCCTGACACATCAATCAATATGAATGGGCCCTGACCGATTAATCAGTTTGACAGGGCCCTGACCTAACAATCAATGTTAATTGGCCCTGACCGATCAATCAACGTGAATGGGCCCTAACTGATCAATCAATGCGGATGGGTCCTGACCGATCAATCAGTGTGAATGCATCCTGACCGATCAATCAGTGTGAATGGGTCCTGACCGATCAATCAATGTGAATGGGCCCTGACCGATCAATCAACGTGAATGGTGCAGACCGATTAATCAATGTGAATGGGTCCTGACCGATCAATCAGTGTAAATGGGTCCTGACCGATCAATCAGTGAGAATGGGTCCTGACCAACCAATCAATGTGAATGGGTCCAGACCGATCAATGAACGTAATGGGTCCTGACCGATCAATCAGTGTGAATGGGTCCTGACCGATCAATCAATGTGAATGGGTACTGACTGATCAATCAATGTGAATGGCCCCTGAGTGATCAATCAATGTGAATGGGTTCTCACTGATCAATCAATGTGAATGGGTCCTGATCGATCAATCAATGTGATTGGGCCCTGGCCGATCAATCATTGTTAATGGGTCCTGACCTATCAATCAGCGTGAATGGATCCTGACCGATCAATCAGTGTGACTGGGTCCTCACTGATCAATCATTGTGAAAGTGTCCTGACCGATCAATCAATGTGATTGGTCCCTGACCGATCAATCATTGTGAATGGGCCCTGACCGATCAATCATTGTGAATGGGTCCTGACCAATCAGTCAATGTGAATGGGTCCTGGCCGATCAATCATTATGAATGGGTCCTGACCGATCAGTCAATGTGCATTGGCCCTTACTGATGAATCAGTGTGAATGTACCCTGACCGATCAATCAATTTGAATGCGTCCTGACCGATCAATCAATGTGAATGCGTCCTGACCGATCAATCAATGTGACTGGGCCCTAACTGATCAATCAATGCGGATGGGTCCTGACCGATCAATCAGTGTGAATGCATCCTGACCGATCAATCAATGTGAATGGGTCCTGACCGATCAATCAGTGTAAATGGGTCCTGACCGATCAATCAGTGTGAATGGGTCCTGACTAACCAATCAATGTGAATGGGTCCAGACCGATCAATGAACGTAATGGGTCCTGACCGATCAATCAGTGTGAATGGGTCCTAACCGATCAATCAATGTGAATGGGTACTGACTGATCAATCAATGTGAATGGCCCCTGAGCGATCAATCAATGTGAATGGGTTCTCACTGATCAATCAATGTGAATGGGTCCTGACCGATCAGTCAATGTGAATGGGTCCTGGCCGATCAATCATTATGAATGGGTCCTGACCGATCAGTCAATGTGCATTGGCCCTTACTGATGAATCAGTGTGAATGTACCCTGACTGATCAATCAATTTGAATGCGTCCTGACCGATCAATCAATGTGAATGCGTCCTGACCGATCAATCAATGTGACTGGGCCCTAACTGATCAATCAATGCGGATGGGTCCTGACCGATCAATCAGTGTGAATGCATCCTGACCGATCAATCAATGTGAATGGGTCCTGACCGATCAATCAATGTGACTGGGCCCTAACTGATCAATCAATGCGGATGGGTCCTGACCGATCAATCAGTGTGAATGCATCCTGACCGATCAATCAGTGTGAATGGGCACTGACCGATAAATCAATGTGAATGGATCCTGACCGATCAATCAACGTGAATGGGTCCTGACCGATCAATAAATGTGAATGGTCCTGACACATCAATCAATATGAATGGACCCTGACCGATTAATCAGTTTGACAGGGCCCTGACCTAACAATCAATGTTAATTGGCCCTGACCGATCAATCAACGTGAATGGGCCCTAACTGATCAATCAATGTTAATGGGTCCTGACCAATCTATCAATGTGAATGGGTCCTGACAGATCAATCAGTGTGAATGGGTCCTGACCGATCAATCAATGTGAATGGGCCCTGACCGATCAATCAACGTGAATGGTGCAGACCGATTAATCAATGTGAATGGGTCCTGACCGATCAATCAGTGTAAATGGGTCCTGACCGATCAATCAGTGTGAATGGGTCCTGACCGATCAATTAATGTGAATGGGCCCATGATCGATCAATAAATGTGAATGGGCCATGATCGATCAATAAATGTGAATGGGCCCTGACCGATCAATAAGTGTGAATGGGTCCTGACCAACCAATCAATGTGAATGGGTCCAGACCGATCAATGAACGTAATGGGTCCTGACCGATCAATCAGTGTGAATGGGTCCTAACCGATCAATCAATGTGAATGGGTACTGACTGATCAATCAATGTGAATGGCCCCTGAACGATCAATCAATGTGAATGGGTTCTCACTGATCAATCAATGTGAATGGGTCCTGATCGATCAATCAATGTGATTGGGCCCTGGCCGATCAATCATTGTTAATGGGTCCTGACCTATCAATCAGCGTGAATAGATCCTGACCGATCAATCAGTGTGAATGGGTCCTCACTGATCAATCATTGTGAAAGTATCCTGACCGATCAATCAATGTGATTGGTCCCTGACTGATCAATCATTGTGAATGGGCCCTGACCGATCAATCATTGTGAATGGGTCCTGACCAATCAGTCAATGTGAATGGGTCCTGGCCGATCAATCATTATGAATGGGTCCTGACCGATCAGTCAATGTGCATTGGCCCTTACTGATGAATCAGTGTGAATGTACCCTGACCGATCAATCAATTTGAATGCGTCCTGACCGATCAATCAATGTGAATGCGTCCTGACCGATCAATCAATGTGACTGGGCCCTAACTGATCAATCAATGCGGATGGGTCCTGACCGATCAATCAGTGTGAATGCATCCTGACCGATCAATCAGTGTGAATGGGTCCTGACCGATCAATCAATGTGACTGGGCCCTAACTGATCAATCAATGCGGATGGGTCCTGACCGATCAATCAGTGTGAATGCATCCTGACCGATCAATCAGTGTGAATGGGCACTGACCGATAAATCAATGTGAATGGATCCTGACCGATCAATCAACGTGAATGGGTCCTGACCGATCAATAAATGTGAATGGTCCTGACCCATCAATCAATATGAATGGGCCCTGACCGATCAATCATTGTGAATGGGTCCTGACCGATCAATCATTGTGAATGGGCCCTGACCGATCAATCAACATGAATGGTGCAGACCAATCAATCAGTGTAAATGGGCCCTGACTGATCAATCAGTGTGAATGGGTCCTGACTGATCAATCAACATGAATGGTGCAGACCAATCAATCAGTGTAAATGGGCCTTGACTGATCAATCAGTGTGAATGGGTCCTGACTGATCAATAAATGTGAATGGGCCCTGACCGATCAATAATTGTGAATGGGTCCTGTCCGATCAACCATTGTGAATGGATCCTGACCAACCAATCAGTGTGAATGGGTCCTGACCGGTCAATCATTGTGAATGGGTCCTGACGGATCAATCAATGTGACTGGGCCCTGACCGATCAATCAATGTGAATGGGTCCTGACCGATCAATTAGTGTGAGTGAGTGTAGATTGATCAATCAATGTGAATGGGTCCTGACCGATTAATTAGTGTGAATGGGTGCTGACCGATCAATCAGTGTGAATGGGTGCGGATCGATCTCCCACTAATTCTGGATTTGAACATGTCCGTGACCTTCTCGTCGGCGGGCTAATATTCCAACAGCAAACTTTACAACAGCAGTAGCCAGTGCAGAGCAGTCACAGTAATGATACATTGCACCCCTACCGTCTCCAATCAGGACAATCACACGCTTCTGTGCAGGATAACTGTAACCTTGGAATTCCGTTCCACTACAATCAGCCCCAGTCTTTATATACACATTTTATGGCTGTTTTAAACTGCCTCGTTACTTTGAATGATTTGTGAATCTATCCCCGAGATCCCTTTCCCCCTCGACACCATTTACATTTTTAGTTCCCAAGGAGTATCTAGCCCCCTGATTATTCCGACTAAAATGCTCCACCTCACACTTATCTATGCTGAAGTTAATTTGTCAATTTACATACCCATTCTGCGCGTTTTTTTATGGCAGAATTTATTCAAAGCTTTCAGGTTATCGTACAAATTATCTCCGCCAGTCGCTCTCTTTTTCGCTCTGTGTGTGTGTGTGCATGTGTGTGTGTGTGTATTTGTGTGTGTGTGTATTTGTGTGTGTGTGTATTTGTGTGTGTGTGTGTGTGTCTGTATTTGTGTGTGAGAGTGTGTGTGTATTTGTCTGTGTGTGTGTGTGTGTGTATTTGTGTGTGTGTCTCTGTCTCTCACACAGTCTCCCGCAGTCTCTCTCTCTCTGTCTCTCTTGCTCTCTCAGTTTCTCCCAGTCGATCTCTCTGTCTCGCTCAGTCTCTCTCAGTCTGTCTCTCTCTATCTCAGGCTTGCTCTCTCTGTCGCTCTCTCAATGTAATAAATACAGTAGCATTAATCGATGATGGTTGCAGGAATGTGGCACAGTGTGCTATTAACAATTCTTCCCTGTGGTGTGTCTGCATTCACACTGTCCCACACTGTCTCACATTGCCTCACACTGACTCCACTGTCTCACACTATCTCACTGTCTCACACTGATTCACACTGTCTCTCACTGTATCACTGTCTCAAACTGTCTCACACTGTCTCACTTTCTCACACTATCTCACACTGGCACACTGTCTCACACTGTCTCTCATTGTCTCACACTTTCTCAATGTCTCACACTGTCTCTCACTGCCTTCCACTGTCTCTCACTGTCTCACACTGTCTCACATTTTCTCACTGTCTCACGCTGTCTCACACTGTCTCTCACTGTCTCACACTGTCTCACACTGTCTCACTGTCTCACACATCTGCCACTGCCTTCCACTGTCTCTCACTGTATCTTACTGTCTCACACTGTCTCACTGTCTCAAACTGTCTCACTGTCTCACACTGTCTCACTGTCTCACTGACTCACACTGCCTCTCACTGTTTCAATGCCTCACACTGTCTCACACTGTTTCACTTACTCACTGTCTCACACTATCTCACCCTGTCTCACTGTCTCACACTGTCTCACACAGTCTCTCTGTCTCACACTAACTCACACTGTCTCACTGTCTCACACTGCCTCACTGTCTCACACTGTCTCACTGTCTCACTGTCTCACACTATCTCACTGTCTCACACTGTCTCACTGTCTCACTGTCTCATTGTCTCACACTTTCTCACTGTCTCATTCTGTCTCCCACTGTCTCACTGCCTCACACTATCTGACACTGTCTCACACCGTCTCACTGTCTCTCACTGTTTCACACTGTCTCTCACTGTCTCACACTGTCTGTCACTGTCTCACTGCCTCAAACTGTCTCACTGTCTCATATTGTCTCACACTATCTTACACTGTCTCACTGTCTCACTGTCTCTCACTTTCTCACTGTCTCACACTGTCTCACACTGTCTCACTGTTTCACACGTCTCACTGTCACTCACAGTCTCACATTGTCTCTCACTGTCTCACGCTGTCTCTCACTGTCTCACTGCCTCACACTGTCTCACACTCTCTCAATGTCTCAAACAGTCTCACTGTCGAACACTATCTCACACTGTCTCACTGTCTCACTGTCTCTCACTGTCTTTTACTGTCTCAATCTGTCTCACACTATCTCACTGTCGCACACTGTCTCACACTGTCTCACACTGTCCCACTGTCTCAAAATGTCTCACTGCCTCACACAGTCTCACATAGTCTCACACTGTCTCAATGTCTCACTGCCTCACACTTTCAATCAGTGTCTCACTGTCTCACACTGTCTCACTGCCTCACACTGTCTCACTGTCTCACTGTCTCACACTGTCTCTCACTGTCTCACTGTCTCACACTGTATCATTGTCTCACTGACTCACAATATCTTATACTCTCCTCTCACTGTCTCACACTGTCTCATACAGTCTCACTGTCTCAAGGTATCTCACACTGCCTCACACTGTCTCACTGCCTCACACTGCCTCACTGTCTCGCTGCCTCACACTGTCAATCAGTGTCTCACTGTCTCACACTGTCTCACTGCCTCACACTGTCTCACTGTCTCACTGCCTCACACTGTCAATCAGTGTCTCACTGTCTCACACTGTCTCACTGCCTCACACTGTCTCACTGTCTCACTGTCTCACACTGTCTCTCACTGTCTCACTGTCTTACACTGTCTCACACTGTCTCAATGTCTCACTGTCTAACACTGTCAATCAGTGCCTCACTGTCTCACTGTCTCACTGCCTCACACTGTCTCACTGTCTCACTGTCTCACACTGTGTCATTGTCTCACACTGTATCACACTTTCTCACACTTCACACACAGTGTCACTGCCTCACACTGTCTCACTGTCTCACAGTCTCTCACTGCCTTCCACTGTCTCACACTGTCTCACATTGTCTCACACTGTCTCGCTGTCTCACGCTGTCTCCCACTGTGTCTTACTTTCTCACACTTTCTCACACCGTTTCACTGACTCACACTGTCTCTCACTGCCTTCCACTGTCTATCACTGTCTCACACTGTCTCACACTGTCTCACTGTCTTAATCTGTCTCACTGTCTCACACTGTCTCACAGTGTTTCACACTGCCTCACTGTCTCACACTGTCTCACTGTCTCACACTGTCTCTCACTGTCTCTCACTGTCTCACACTATCTCACTGACTCACACTATCTTATACTCTCCTCTCACTGTCTCACACTGTCTCATACAGTCTCACTGCCTCACGGTATCTCACACTGTCTCACACTGTCTCGCTGTCTCGCTGTCTCACACTCTTACTGTCTCATACTGTCTCACACTGTCTTACACTGCCTCACTGCCTCACTTCTCACTGTCACACACTGTCTCACATAGTCTCACACTGTCTCAATGTCTCACTGCCTCACACTTTCAATCAGTGTCTCACTGTCTCACACTGTCTCACTGCCTCACACTGTCTCACTGTCTCACACTGTCTCTCACTGTCTCACTGTCTCACACTGTATCATTGTCTCACTGACTCACAATATCTTATACTCTCCTCTCACTGTCTCACACTGTCTCATACAGTCTCACTGTCTCAAGGTATCTCACACTGTCTCACACTGTCTCACTGCCTCACACTGCCTCACTGTCTCGCTGCCTCACACTGTCAATCAGTGTCTCACTGTCTCACACTGTCTCACTGCCTCACACTGTCTCACTGTCTCACTGCCTCACACTGTCTCTCACTGTCTCACTGTCTTACACTGTCTCACACTGTCTCAATGTCTCACTGTCTAACATTGTCAATCAGTGCCTCACAGTCTCACTGTCTCACTACCTCACACTGTCTCACTGTCTCACTGTCTCACACTGTCTCTCACTGTCTCACTGTCTCACACTGTATCATTGCCTCACACTGTATCACACTTTCTCACACTTCACACACAGTGTCACTGTCTCACACTGTCTCACACTGTCTCAATGTCTCACTGTCTCACACTGTCAATCAATGTCTCACTGTCTCACTGTCTCACTGCCTCACACTGTCTCACTGTCTCACTGTCTCACACTGTGTCATTGTCTCACACTGTATCACACTTTCTCACACTTCACACACAGTGTCACTGCCTCACACTGTCTCACTGTCTCACAGTCTCTCACTGCCTTCCACTGTCTCACACTGTCTCACATTGTCTCACACTGTCTCGCTGTCTCACGCTGTCTCCCACTGTGTCTTACTTTCTCACACTTTCTCACACCGTTTCACTGACTCACACTGTCTCTCACTGCCTTCCACTGTCTATCACTGTCTCACACTGTCTCACACTGTCTCACTGTCTTAATCTGTCTCACTGTCTCACACTGTCTCACAGTGTTTCACACTGCCTCACTGTCTCACACTGTCTCACTGTCTCACACTGTCTCTCACTGTCTCTCACTGTCTCACACTATCTCACTGACTCACACTATCTTATACTCTCCTCTCACTGTCTCACACTGTCTCATACAGTCTCACTGCCTCACGGTATCTCACACTGTCTCACACTGTCTCGCTGTCTCGCTGTCTCACACTCTTACTGTCTCATACTGTCTCACACTGTCTTACACTGCCTCACTGCCTCACTTCTCACTGTCACACACTGTCTCAATATCTCACACTGTTTCACACTTTCTCATAGTCTCACACTGTCTCAAACTGTCTTACACTCTCACAATACCTGACATTGTCTCACACCGTCTCACTGTCGCTCACAGTCTCACACTGTCTCACTGTCTCACTGTCTCTCACTGTCAATCAGTGTCTCACTGCCTCACACTGTCTCTCACTGTCTTACACTGTCTCACTATCTTACTGACACACACTGTCTCTCACTGTCTCACGGTCTCACACTGTCTCACTGTCTCACTGTCTCACACTGTCAGTCAGTGTCTCACTGTCTCACACTGTCTCTCACTGTCTCACACTGTCTCACTATCTTACTGACACACACTGTCTCTCACTGTCTCACAGTCTCACTCTCTCACACTATCTCACACTGTCTCACTGTCTTACACTGTCTCACACTGTCTCACTGTCTGACACTGTCTTACTGTCTCATACTGTCTCACACTGTCTCACACAGTCTTACGCTGTCTCATTGCCTCACTGTCTCACACTGTCTCACACTGCCTCACTGTCTCGCACTGTCTCTCAGTGTCTCACTGACACTGTCTCTCAGTGTCTCACACTGTCTCACTGTCTCACACTGTCTCACTGACTCACCCTGCATCACGGTCTCACACTGTCTCACTGTCTCGCGCTGCCTCTCTCTGTCTCACATTGTCTCACACTGTCTCACATTGTCTCACACTGCCTCTCACTGTCTGCCACTGTCTCTCACTGTCTCACTGTCTCACACTTTGTCACACCGTCTCATGCTGTCTCACACTGTAGCACACTTTCACACACTTCTCACACAGTGTCACTGCCTCACACTGTGTCACTGTCTCACGGTCTCTCACTGCCTTCCACTGTCTCTCACATTGTCTCACATTGTCTCACACTGTTTCACTGCCTCACACTGTCTCACACTGTCTCACTGTCTCAAACTGTCTCATTGTCACACACTGTCTTACCCTGTCTCACTGTCTCACTGTCTCACACTGTCTATCAGTGTCTCACTGTCTCACACTGTCTCACTATCTCACTGACACACACTGTCTCTCACTGTCTCACAATCTCACTCTCTCACACTATCTCACACTGTCTCACTGTCTCACACAGTCTCAACCAGTCTCACACTGTCTCACTGTTTGACACTGTCTCACTGTCTGAAACTGTCTTACTGTCTCATACTGTTTCACACTGTCTCACACAGTCTTACGCTGTCTCACTGCCTCACTGTCTCACACTGTCTCACACTGTCTCACTGTCTCGCACTGTCTCTCAGTGTCTCACTGACACTGTCTCTCAGTGTCTCACACTGTCTCACTGTCTCACACTGTCTCACTGACTCACCCTGCATCACGGTCTCACACTGTCTCACTGTCTCGCGCTGCCTCTCTCTGTCTCACATTGTCTCACACTGTCTCACACTGTCTCACATTGTCTCACACTGTCTCTCACTGTCTGCCATTGTCTCCCACTGTCTCACACTTTGTCACACCGTCTCATGCTGTCTCACACTGTAGCACACACTTCTCACACAGTGTCACTGCCTCACACTGTTTCACGGTCTCTCACTGCCTTCCACTGTCTCTCACATTGTCTCACATTGTCTCACACTGTTTCACTGCCTCACACTGTCTCACACTGTCTCACTATCTCAAACTGTCTCACTGTCTCACACTGTCTCACTGTCTCAAACTGTCTCATTGTCACACACTGTTTTACCCTGTCTCACTGTCTCACTGTCTCACACTGTCTATCAGTGTCTCACTGTCTCACACTGTCTCTCAATGTCTCACACTGTCTCACTATCTCACTGACACACACTGTCTCTCACTGTCTCACAATCTCACTCTCTCACACTATCTCACACTGTCTCACTGTCTCACACAGTCTCAACCAGTCTCACACTGTCTCACTGTCTGACACTGTCTCACTATCTCATACTGTCTCACACTGTCTCACACAGTCTTACACTGTCTCACTGCCTCACTGTCTCACACTGTCTCACTGTCTCACATTGTCTCACTGACTCATTCTGTCTCTCACTGCCTTCCACTGTCTATCACGGTCTCACACTGCCTCATACTGTCTCACTGTCTCAAACTGTCTCACTGTCTCACACTGTCTCACTGACTCACTGTCTCACACTATCTCACACTGTCTGTCTCACTCTGTCTCACACTGTCTCACTATCTCACACTATCTCACATTTTCTCACTGTCTCACACTACCTCACACTGTCTCACTGTCTCACACTGTCTCACACTGCCTCACTGTCTCACTGTATCACACTATCTCACACTGTCTGTCTCACTCTGTCTCACACTGTCTCACTATCTCACACTATCTCACATTTTCTCACTGTCTCACACCAGCTCACACTGTCTCACTGCCTCACACTGTCTTACTGTCTCATACTGTCTCACACTGTCTTACACTGTCACATTGTCTCACTGCTCACAATGCCTCACTGTCTCACTGACTCACACTGTCTCACTGTCTCACACTGTCTCTTACTTTCTCACACTTTCTCACACTGTTTCACTGACTCACACTGTCTCTCACTGTCTATCACTGCCTCACTGTCTCACACTGTCTCACTGCCTCACACTGTCTCACTGTCTCACTGTCTCACACTGTCTCTCACTGCCTCACAATGTCTCACTGTCTCTGTCTCACACTGTCTCTCACTGTCTCAATGTCTCACACTGTCGCACTGTCTCACTGACTCACAATATCTTATACTCTCCTCTCGCTGTCTCACACTGTCTCATACAGTCTCACTGTCTCAAGGTATCTCACACTGTCTCACACTGTCTCACTGTCTCGCTGTCTCACACTGTCTGACTGTCTCATACTGTCTCACACAGTCTCAGACTGTCTTACACGGCCTCACTGTCTCACTTCTCACTGTGACACACTATCTCACTGTCTCACACTGTCTCACTGTCTCACACTTTCTCATAGTATCACACTGTCTCAAACTGTCTTACGCTCTCACACTACCTGACACTGTCTCACACCGTCTCACTGTCACTCACAGTCTCACATTGTCTCTCACTGTCTCACGCTGTCTCACTGCCTCACACTGTCTCACACTCTCTCAATGTCTCAAACAGTCTCACTGTCGAACACTATCTCACACTGTCTCACTGTCTCACTGTCTCTCACTGTCTTTTACTGTCTCAATCTGTCTCACACTATCTCACTGTCGCACACTGTCTCTCACTGTCTCACACTGTCTCACTGTCTCAAAATGTCTCACTGCCTCACACAGTCTCACATAGTCTCACACTGTCTCAATGTCTCACTGCCTCACACTGTCTCACTGTCTCACACTGTCTCTCACTGCCTCACTGTCTCACATTGTATCATTGTCTCACTGACTCACAATATCTTATACTCTCCTCTCACTGTCTCACACTGTCTCATACAGTCTCACTGTCTCAAGGTATCTCACACTGTCTCACTGCCTCACACTGCCTCACTGTCTCCCTGCCTCACACTGTCAATCAGTGTCTCAGTGTCTCACTGCCTCACACTGTCTCACTGTCTCACTGTCTCACACTGTCTCTCACTGTCTCGCTGTCTCACACTGTCTCACACTGTCTCAATGTCTCACTCTCCAACACTGTCAATCAGTGTCTCACTGTCTCACTGTCTCACTGCCTCACACTGTCTCACTGCCTCACTGTCTCACACTGTCTCTCACTGTCTCACTGTCTCACACTGTATCATTGCCTCACACTGTATCACACTTTCTCACACTTCACACACAGTGTCACTGTCTCACACTGTCTCACACTGTCTCAATGTCTCACTGTCTCACACTGTCAATCAGTGTCTCACTGTCTCACTGTCTCACTGCCTCACACTGTCTCACTGTCTCACTGTCTCACACTGTCTCTCACTGTCTCACTGCCTCACACTGTGTCATTGTCTCACACTGTATCACACTTTCTCACACTTCACACACAGTGTCACTGCCTCACACTGTCTCACTGTCTCACAGTCTCTCACTGCCTTCCACTGTCTCACACTGTCTCACATTGTCTCACACTGTCTCGCTGTCTCACGCTGTCTCCCACTGTGTCTTACTTTCTCACACTTTCTCACACCGTTTCACTGACTCACACTGTCTTTCACTGCCTTCCACTGTCTATCACTGTCTCACACTGTCTCACACTGTCTCACTGTCTTAATCTGTCTCACACTGTCTCACAGTGTTTCACACTGCCTCACTGTCTCACACTGTCTCACTGTCTCACACTGTCTCTCACTGTCTCTCACTGTCTCACACTGTCTCACTGACTCACACTATCTTATACTCTCCTCTCACTGTCTCATACAGTCTCACTGCCTCACGGTATCTCACACTGTCTCACACTGTCTTGCTTTCTCGCTGTCTCACACTGTCTTACTGTCTCATACTGTCTCACACTGTCTTACACTGCCTCACTGCCTCACTTCTCACTGTCACACACTGTCTCAATATCTCACACTGTCTCACTGTTTCACACTTTCTCATAGTCTCACACTGTCTCAAACTGTCTTACACTCTCACAATACCTGACACTGTCTCACACCATCTCACTGTCGCTCACAGTCTCACACTGTCTCACTGTCTCACTGTCTCTCACTGTCAATCAGTGTCTCACTGCCTCACACTGTCTCTCACTGTCTCACACTGTCTCACTATCTTACTGACACACACTGTCTCTCACTGTCTCACAGTCTCACTCTCTCACACTATCTCACACTGTCTCACGGTCTTACACTGTCTCACACTGTCTCACACTGTCTCACTGTCTGACACTGTCTTACTGTCTCATACTGTCTCACACTGTCTCACACAGTCTTACGCTGTCTCATTGCCTCACTGTCTCACACTGTCTCACACTGTCTCACTGTCTCTCAGTGTCTCACACTGTCTCACTGTCTCACACTGTCTCACTGTCTCAAACTGTCTCTCACTGTCTCACACTGTCTCTGTCTCACACTGTCTCGCTGCCTCGCTGTCTCACACTGTCTTACTGTCTCATACTGTCTCACACTGTCTTACACTGCCTCACTGCCTCACTTCTCACTGTCACACACTGTCTCAATATCTCACACTGTCTCACTGTTTCACACTTTCGCATCGTCTCACACTGTCTCAAACTGTCTTACACTCTCACAATATCTGACACTGTCTCACACCGTCTCACTGTCGCTCACAGTCTCACACTGTCTCACTGTCTCACTGTCTCTCACTGTCAATCAGTGTCTCACTGTCTCACACTGTCTCTCACTGTCTCACACTGTCTCACTATCTTACTGACACACACTGTCTCTCACTGTCTCACGGTCTCACACTGTCTCACACTGTCTCACTGTCTCACTGTCTCACACTGTCAGTCAGTGTCTCACTGTCTCACACTGTCTCTCACTGTCTCACACTGTCTCACTATCTTACTGACACACACTGTCTCTCACTGTCTCACAGTCTCACTCTCTCACACTATCTCACACTGTCTCACTGTCTTACACTGTCTCACACTGTCTGACACTGTCTCACTGTCTGACACTGTCTTACTGTCTCATACTGTCTCACACTGTCTCACACAGTCTTACGCTGTCTCATTGCCTCACTGTCTCACACTGTCTCACACTGTCTCACTGTCTCGCACTGTCTCTCAGTGTCTCACTGACACTGTCTCTCAGTGTCTCACACTGTCTCACTGTCTCACACTGTCTCACTGACTCACCCTGCATCACGGTCTCACACTGTCTCACTGTCTCGCGCTGCCTCTCTCTGTCTCACATTGTCTCACACTGTCTCACTGTCTCACGCTGTCTCACATTGTCTCACACTGTCTCTCACTGTCTGCCACTGTCTCTCACTGTCTCACTGTCTCACACTTTGTCACACCGTCTCATGCTGTCTCACACTGTAGCACACTTTCACACACTTCTCACACAGTGTCACTGCCTCACACTGTTTCACTGTCTCACGGTCTCTCACTGCCTTACACTGTCTCTCACATTGTCTCACATTGTCTCACACTGTTTCGCTGCCTCACACTGTCTCACACTGTCTCACTGTCTCACACTGTCTCACTGTCTCAAACTGTCTCATTGTCACACACTGTCTTACCCTGTCTCACTGTCTCACTGTCTCACACTGTCTATCAGTGTCTCACTGTCTCACACTGTCTCTCAATGTCTCACACCGTCTCACTATCTCACTGACACACACTGTCTCTCACTGTCTCACAATCTCACTCTCTCACACTATCTCACACTGTCTCACTGTCTCACACAGTCTCAACCAGTCTCACACTGTCTCACTGTCTGACACTGTCTCACTGTCTGACACTGTCTTACTGTCTCATACTGTCTCACACTGTCTCACACAGTCTTACGCTGTCTCACTGCCTCACTGTCTCACACTGTCTCACACTGTCTCACTGTCTCGCACTGTCTCTCAGTGTCTCACTGACACTGTCTCTCAGTGTCTCACACTGTCTCACTGTCTCACACTGTCTCACTGACTCACCCTGCATCACGGTCTCACACTGTCTCACTGTCTCGCGCTGCCTCTCTCTGTCTCACATTGTCTCACACTGTCTCACTGTCTCACGCTGCCTCACATTGTCTCACACTGTCTCTCACTGTCTGCCACTGTCTCTCACTGTCTCACTGTCTCACACTTTGTCACACCGTCTCATGCTGTCTCACACTGTAGCACACTTTCACACACTTCTCACACAGTGTCACTGCCTCACACTGTTTCACTGTCTCACGGTCTCTCACTGCCTTCCACTGTCTCTCACATTGTCTCACATTGTCTCACACTGTTTCACTGCCTCACACTGTCTCACACTGTCTCACTGTCTCAAACTGTCTCACTGTCTCACACTGTCTCACTGTCTCAAACTGTCTCATTGTCACACACTGTCTTACCCTGTCTCACTGTCTCACACTGTCTATCAGTGTCTCACTGTCTCACACTGTCTCTCAATGTCTCACACTGTCTCACTATCTCACTGACACACACTGTCTCTCACTGTCTCACAATCTCACTCTCTCACACTATCTCACACTGTCTCACTGTCTCACACAGTCTCAACCAGTCTCACACTGTCTCACTGTCTGACACTGTCTTACTGTCTCATACTGTCTCACACTGTCTCACACAGTCTTACGCTGTCTCACTGCCTCACTGTCTCACACTGTCTCACACTGTCTCACTGTCTCGCACTGTCTCTCAGTGTCTCACTGACACTGTCTCTCAGTGTCTCACACTGTCTCACTGACTCACCCTGCATCACGGTCTCACACTGTCTCACTGTCTCGCGCTGCCTCTCTCTGTCTCACATTGTCTCACACTGTCTCACTGTCTCACACTGTCTCACACTGCCTCACACTGTCTCACAATGTCTCACACAGTCTTACACTGTCTCACTGCCTCACTGTCTCACACTGTTTCACACTGTCTCACTGTCTCGCACTGTCTCTCAGTGTCTCACTGAAACTGTCTCTCAGTGTCTCACACTATCTCACTGTCTCACACTGTCTCATTGACTCACACTGCATCACGGTCTCACACTGTCTCACTGTCTCACGCTGTCTCACATTGTCTCACACTGTCTCTCACTGTCTGCCACTGTCTCTCACTTTCTCACTGTCTCACACTTTGTCACACCGTCTCATGCTGTCTCACACTGTAGCACAGTTTCACACACTTCTCACACAGTGTCACTGCCTCACACTGTTTCACTGTCTCACGGTCTCTCACTGCCTTCCACTGCCTCTCACATTGTCTAACATTTTCTCACACTGTTTCACTGCCTCACACTGTCTCACACTGTCTCACTGTCTCAAATTGTCTCACTCTCTCACACTGTCTCACTGTATCAAACTGTCTCATTGTCACACACTGTCTTACCCTGTCTCACTGTCTCACTGTCTCACACTGTCTATCAGTGTCTCACTGTCTCACACTGTCTCTCAATGTCTCACACTGTCTCACTATCTCACTGACACACACTGTCTCTCACTGTCTCACAATCTCACTCTCTCACACTATCTCACACTGTCTCACTGTCTCACACAGTCTCAACCAGTCTCACACTGTCTCACTGTCTGACACTGTCTCACTGTCTGACACTGTCTTACTGTCTCATACTGTCTCACACTGTCTCACACAGTCTTACGCTGTCTCACTGCCTCACTGTCTCACACTGTCTCACACTGTCTCACTGTCTCGCACTGTCTCTCAGTGTCTCACTGACACTGTCTCTCAGTGTCTCACACTGTCTCACTGTCTCACACTGTCTCACTGACTCACCCTGCATCACGGTCTCACACTGTCTCACTGTCTCGCGCTGCCTCTCTCTGTCTCACATTGTCTCACACTGTCTCACTGTCTCACACTGTCTCACACTGTCTCACACTGTCTCACACTGTCTCACAATGTCTCACACAGTCTTACGCTGTCTCACTGCCTCACTGTCTCACACTGTTTCACACTGTCTCACTGTCTCGCACTGTCTCTCAGTGTCTCACTGAAACTGTCTCTCAGTGTCTCACACTGTCTCACTGTCTCACACTGTCTCATTGACTCACACTGCATCACGGTCTCACACTGTCTCACTGTCTCACGCTGTCTCACATTGTCTCACACTGTCTCTCACTGTCTGCCACTGTCTCTCACTTTCTCACTGTCTCACACTTTGTCACACCGTCTCATGCTGTCTCACACTGTAGCACAGTTTCACACACTTCTCACACAGTGTCACTGCCTCACACTGTTTCACTGTCTCACGGTCTCTCACTGCCTACCACTGTCTCTCACATTGTCTAACATTGTCTCACACTGTTTCACTGCCTCACACTGTCTCACACTGTCTCACTGTCTCAAATTGTCTCACTCTCTCACACTGTCTCACTGTATCAAACTGTCTCATTGTCACACACTGTCTTACCCTGTCTCACTGTCTCACTGTCTCACACTGTCTATCAGTGTCTCACTGTCTCACACTGTCTCTCAATGTCTCACACTGTCTCACTATCTCACTGACACACACTGTCTCTCACTGTCTCACAATCTCACTCTCTCACACTATCTCACACTGTCTCACTGTCTCACACAGTCTCAACCAGTCTCACACTGTCTCACTGTCTGACACTGTCTCACTGTCTGACACTGTCTTACTGTCTCATACTGTCTCACACTGTCTCACAGTCTTACGCTGTCTCACTGCCTCACTGTCTCACACTGTCTCACACTGTCTCACTGTCTCGCACTGTCTCTCAGTGTCTCACTGACACTGTCTCTCAGTGTCTCACACTGTCTCACTGTCTCACACTGTCTCACTGACTCACCCTGCATCACAGTCTCACACTGTCTCACTGTCTCGCGCTGCCTCTCTCTGTCTCACATTGTCTCACACTGTCTCACTGTCTCACGCTGTCTCACATTGTCTCACACTGTCTCTCACTGTCTGCCACTGTCTCTCACTGTCTCACTGTCTCACACTTTGTCACGCCGTCTCATGCTGTCTCACACTGTAGCACACTTTCACACACATCTCACACAGTGTCACTGCCTCACACTATTTCACTGTCTCACGGTCTCTCACTGCCTTCCACTGTCTCTCACATTGTCTCACATTGTCTCACACTGTTTCACTGCCTCACACTGTCTCACACTGTCTCACTGTCTCAAACTGTCTCACTCTCTCACACTGTCTCACTGTCTCAAACTGTCTCATTGTCACACACTGTCTTACCCTGTCTCACTGTCTCACTGTCTCACACTGTCTATCAGTGTCTCACTGTCTCACACTGTCTCTCAATGTCTCACACTGTCTCACTATCTCACTGACACACACTGTCTCTCACTGTCTCACAATCTCACTCACTATCTCACACTGTCTCACTGTCTCACACAGTCTCAACCTGTCTCACACTGTCTCACTGTCTGACACTGTCTCACTATCCCATACTGTCTCACACTGTCTCACACAGTCTTACACTGTCTCACTGCCTCACTGTCTCACACTGTCGCACTGTCTCACATTGTCTCACTGACTCATTCTGTCTCTCACTGCCTTCCACTGTCTATCACGGTCTCACACTGCCTCATACTGTCTCACTGTCTCAAACTGTCTCACTGTCTCACACTGTCTCACTGACTCACTGTCTCACACTATCTCACACTGTCTGTCTCACTCTGTCTCACACTGTCTCACTATCTCACACTATCTCACATTTTCTCACTGTCTCACACTACCTCACACTGTCTCACTGTCTCACACTGCCTCACTGACTCACTGTCTCACACTATCTCACACTGTCTGTCTCACTCTGTCTCACACTGTCTCACTATCTCACACTATCTCACATTTTCTCACTGTCTCACACTACCTCACACTGTCTCACTGTCTCACTGCCTCACACTGTCTTACTATCTCATACTGTCTCACACTGTCTTACACTGACACATTGTCTCACTGCTCACAATGCCTCACTGTCTCACTGACTCACACTGTCTCACTGTCTCACACTGTCTCACTTTCTCACTGTCTCACAATTTCTCACTGTCTCACACTCTTACACTATCGGACACTGTCTCACACCATCTCACTGTCACTCACTGTCTCACACTGCCTCTCACTGTATCACACTGTCTCTCACTGTCTCACCGCCTCATACTATCTCACTGTCTCAAATTGTCTCACTGTCTCACACTGTCTCAATGTCTCACTGTCTCACTGTCTGACACTATCTCTCAGTGCCTCACACTGTCTCAGTGCCTCACACTGTCTCACTGACTCATACTGCCTCACGGTCTCACACTGTCTCACTGTCTCGCGCTGCCTCTCACTGTCGCACATTGTCTCAAACTGTCTCACTGTCTCACGCTGTCTCACATTGTCTCACACTGGCTCTCACTGTCTGCCACAGTCTTTCACTGTCTGCCACAGCCTCTCACTGTCTCACACTTTCTCATAGCCTCACACTCTCTCAAACTGTCTTACATTCTCACAATACCTGACACTGTTTCACACCGTCTCACTGTCGCTCACAGTCTCACACTGTCTCACTGTCTCTCACTGTCTCACACTGTCTCAATCTGTCTCACACTGTCTCACTGTCTCAAACTGTCTCTCACTGTCTCACACTGTCTCACACTGTCTCTGTCTCAAACTGTCTCACTGTCTCACACTGTCTCACACTGTCTCACTGTCTCACTGCCTCACACTGTCAATCAGTGTCTCACTGTCTCACACTGTCTCTCACTGTCTCACACTGTCTCACTATCTTACTGACACACACTGTCTCTCACTGTCTCACCATCTCACTCTCTCACACTGTTTCACTGTCTCACACTGTCTCACACTGTCTCACACTGTCTCACACAGTCTTACACTGTCTCACTGCCTCACTGTCTCACACTGTTTCACACTGTCTCACTGTCTCGCACTGTCTCTCAGTGTCTCACTGAAACTGTCTCTCACTGTCTCGTGCTGCCTCTCACTGTCGCACATTGTCTCAAACTGTCTCACTGTCTCACGCTGTCTCACATTGTCTCACACTGGCTCTCACTGTCTGCCACAGTCTCTCACTGTCTGCCACAGCCTCTCACTGTCTCACACTTTCTCATAGCCTCACACTCTCTCAAACTGTCTTACATTCTCACAATACCTGACACTGTTTCACACCGTCTCACTGTCGCTCACAGTCTCACACTGTCTCACTGTCTCTCACTGTCTCACACTGTCTCAATCTGTCTCACACTGTCTCACTGTCTCAAACTGTCTCTCACTGTCTCTCACTGTCTCACACTGTCTCACACTGTCTCTGTCTCACACTGTCTCACTGTCTCACACTGTCTCACACTGTCTCACTGTCTCACTGCCTCACACTGTCAATCAGTGTCTCACTGTCTCACACTGTCTCTCACTGTCTCACACTGTCTCACTATCTTACTGACACACACTGTCTCTCACTGTCTCACCATCTCACTCTCTCACACTGTTTCACTGTCTCACACTGTCTCACACGGTCTCACACTGTCTCACACTGTCTCACACAGTCTTACACTGTCTCACTGCCTCACTGTCTCACACTGTTTCACACTGTCTCACTGTCTCGCACTGTCTCTCAGTGTCTCACTGAAACTGTCTCTCAGTGTCTCACACTGTCTAACTGTCTCACACTGTCTCATTGACTCACACTGCATCACGGTCTCACACTGTCTCACTGTCTCACGCTGTCTCACATTGTCTCACACTGTCTCTCACTGTCTGCCACTGTCTCTCACTTTCTCACTGTCTCACACTTTGTCACACCGTCTCATGCTGTCTCACACTGTAGCACAGTTTCACACACTTCTCACACAGTGTCACTGCCTCACACTGTTTCACTGTCTCACGGTCTCTCACTGCCTTCCACTGTCTCTCACATTGTCTCACATTGTCTCACACTGTTTCACTGCCTCACACTGTCTCACTGTCTCAAACTGTCTCACTGTCTCACACTATCTCTCACTGTCTCACTGTCTCAAACTGTCTCACTGTCGCACACTGTCTTACCCTGTCTCACTGTCTCACACTGTCTATCAGTGTCTCACTGTCTCACACTATCTCACACTGTCTCACTGTCTCAAACTGTCTCACTGTCACACACTGTCTTACCCTGTCTCACTGTCTCACTGTCTCACACTGTCTATCAGTGTCTCACTGACTCACACTGTCTCTCACTGCCTTCCACTGTCTATCACGGTCTTACACTGCCTCATACTGTCTCACTGTCTCAAATTGTCTCACTGTCTCACACTGTCTCACACTGTCTCACTGACTCACTGTCTCACACTATCTCACACTGTCTGTGTCACTCTGTCTCACACTGTCTCACTATCTCACACTATCTCACATTTTCTCACTGTCTCGCACTACCTCACACTGTCTCACTGTCTCACTGCCTCACACTGTCTTACTGTCTCATACTGTCTCACTGTCTCAAACTGTCTCACTGTCACACACTATCTTACCCTGTCTCACTGTCTCACTGTCTCACACTGTCTATCAGTGTCTCACTAACTCACACTGTCTCTCACTGCCTTCCACTGTCTATCACGGTCTCACACTGCCTCACACTGTCTCACTGTCTGACACTGTCTTACTGTCTCATACTGTCTCACACTGTCTCACACAGTCTTACACTGTCTCACTGCCTCACTGTCTCACACTGTCTCACACAGTCTTACACTGTCTCACTGCCTCACTGTCTCACACTGACTCACTGTCTCACACTGTCTCACTTTCTCACTGTCTCACACTTTCTCACTGTCTCACACTCTTACACTATCTGACACTGTCTCACACCGTCTCACTGTCACTCACTGTCTCACACTGCCTCTCACTGTATCACACTGTCTCTCACTGTCTCACTGCCTCACACTATCTCACTGTCTCAAACTGTCTCATTGTTTCACAATGTCTCACTGTCTCACTGTCTCACATGGTCTCTCACTGTCTCACACTGTCTCACTGTCTCGCACTGTCTCTCACTGTCTCATTGTCTGACTGTCTCTCCGTGCCTCACACTGTCTCACTGCCTCACACTGTCTCACTGACTCATGCTGCATCACGGTCTCACACTGTCTCACTGTCTCGCGCTGCCTCTCACTGTCTCACATTGTCTCAAACTGTCTCACTGTCTCACGCTGTCTCACATTGTCTCACACTGGTTCTCACTGTCTGCCACAGTCTCTCACTGTTTCACTGTCTCACTGTTTCACACTGTGTCACACCGTCTCATGCTGTCTCACACTGTAGCACACATTCACACACTTCTCACACAATGTCACTGCTTCAAACTGTTTCACTGTCTCACGGTCTAGAAACATAGAAACATAGAAAATAGGTGCAGGAGTAGGCCATTCGGCCCTTCTAGCCTGCACCGCCATTCAATGAGTTCATGGATGAACATGCAACTTCAGTACCCTCTTCCTGCTTTCTCACCATACCCCTTGATTTCCTAGTATTAAGGACTTCATCTAACTCCTTTTTTAATATATTTAGTTAATTGGCCGATATATTTAGTGAATTGGTCTCTCACTGCCTTCCACTGTCTCTCACTGTCCCACATTGTTTCACACTGTCTCACTGTCTCACGCTGTCTCACACTGTGTCTTACTTTCTCACACTTTCTCACACCGTCTCACTGACTCACACTGTCTCTCACTGCCTTCCACTGTCTATCACTGTCTCACACTGTCTATCACTGTCTCACTGTCTCAAACTGTCTCACTGTCTCACACTGTTTCACAGTGTCTCACTGTCTCACACTGTCTTACTGTCTCATACTGTCTCACACTGTCTTACACTGTCTCACTAACTCACTGTCTCACACTATCTCACACTGTCTCACAGCCTCTCACTGTCTCACACTGGCTCACTGTCTCACACTGTCTCACTGACTCACACTGCCTCATGGTCTCACACTGTCTCACTGTATCACACTGTCTCTCACTGTCTCACACTGTATCACTGTCTCACGCTGTCTCACATTGTCTCACACTGGCTCACACTTTCTCTCACTGTCTGCCATGGTCTCTCAATATCTCACAGTCTCACTGTCTCACACAGTGTCACACTGTCTCATGCTGTCTCACACTGTCTCACACTGCCTTACACTGACCCTCACACTGTCTCACACTCTTACACTGTCTCACACTGTCTCACACTGTCTCACATTGCACATTGTCTCTCACTGTCTCACACTGTCTCACACTTCTCTCACTGTCTCACACTGTCTCACTGTCACATTGTCTCTCACTGCCTTCCACTGACTCTCACTGTCTCACACTATCTCACTGTCTCACTGTCTCACACTGTCTCACACTTCTCTCACTGTCTCACACTGTCTCACTGTCACATTGTCTCTCACTGCCTTCCACTGACTCTCACTGTCTCACACTGTCTCACTGTCTCACTGTCTCACACTGTCTTACTGTCTCATACTGTGTAACACTGTCTTACATTGTCACACTGTCATACTGTCTCACTGTCTCACACTATCTCTCACTGTCTCACTGTCTCACTGACTCACACTATCTCATACACACCTATCACTGTCTTACACTGTCTCATACAGTCTCACTGTCTCACACTGTCTCACACTGTCTCACACTGTCTCACACTGTCTCACACTGCCCCTCACTGTCTCACTTCTCACTGTCACACACTGTCTCACTGTCTCACACTATCTCACTGCCTCACACTTTCTCATAGTCTCACACTGTCTCACACTGTCTCACTGACTCACACTGCCTCATGGTCTCACACTGTCTCACTGTATCACACTGTCTCTCACTGTCTCACACTGTATCACTGTCTCACGCTGTCTCACATTGTCTCACACTGGCTCACACTTTCTCTCACTGTCTGCCATGGTCTCTCAATATCTCACAGTCTCACTGTCTCACACAGTGTCACACTGTCTCATGCTGTCTCACACTGTCTCACACTGCCTTACACTGACCCTCACACTGTCTCACACTCTTACACTGTCTCACACTGTCTCACACTGTCTCACATTGCACATTGTCTCTCACTGTCTCACACTGTCTCACACTTCTCTCACTGTCTCACACTGTCTCACTGTCACATTGTCTCTCACTGCCTTCCACTGACTCTCACTGTCTCACACTATCTCACTGTCTCACTGTCTCACACTGTCTCACACTTCTCTCACTGTCTCACACTGTCTCACTGTCACATTGTCTCTCACTGCCTTCCACTGACTCTCACTGTCTCACACTGTCTCACTGTCTCACTGTCTCACACTGTCTTACTGTCTCATACTGTGTAACACTGTCTTACATTGTCACACTGTCATACTGTCTCACTGTCTCACACTATCTCTCACTGTCTCACTGTCTCACTGACTCACACTATCTCATACACACCTATCACTGTCTTACACTGTCTCATACAGTCTCACTGTCTCACACTGTCTCACACTGTCTCACACTGTCTCACACTGTCTCACACTGCCCCTCACTGTCTCACTTCTCACTGTCACACACTGTCTCACTGTCTCACACTATCTCACTGCCTCACACTTTCTCATAGTCTCACACTGTCTCAAACTGTCTCACACTATCACACTAACTGGCACTATCTCACACAGTCTCACTGTCACTCATAGTCTCACACTGTCTCACTGACTCACTGTCTGACACTATCTCACACTGTCTCACTGTCTCACACATTCTCACTGTCTCACACTATCTCTCATTGTCTCACTCTCTCACACTGTCTCACACTGTCTCACTGTCTCATTGTCTCACACTGTCGCACACTGTTTCACACTGTCTCACTGTGTCACACTGTCTTACTGTCTTATACTGTCTCACATTGTCATACACTGTCTCACTGACTCACTGCCTCACACTATCTCTCACTGTCTCACACTGCCTCACACAGTCTCACTGTCTCACACTATCTCTCATTGTCTCAATCTCTCACACTGTCTCACACTGTCTCACTGTCTCACATTCTCACACCGTCTCACTGTCTCACATTGTCTCTCACTGCCTTCCACAATCTCTCAATGTCTCACACTGTCTCACACTATCTCACTGTCTCAAACTGGCTCACTGTCTCACACTGTCTCACACTGTTCACTGTCTCACCGACTCACTGTCTCACACTATCTCACACTGTCTCACTGTCTCACACTGTATCACACAGTCTCACTGTCTCACACTATCTCTCATTGTCTCACTCTCTCACACTGTCTCACACTGACTTACTGTCTCACACTGTCTTACTGTCTCATACTGTCAAACACTGTCTTACATTGTCACACAGTCACACTGTCTCACTGTCTCACTGTCTCACACTGTCTCTCACGGTCTCATTGTCTCACACTGTCTCACTGACTCACACTATCTCATAAACTCCTATCACTGTCTCACACTGTCTCACAATGTCTCACTGTCTCACATTGTCTCTCACTGCCTTCCACTGTCTCTCAGTGTCTCGCACTGTCTCACACTGTCTCACTGTCTCACTGTCTCACACTGTCTGACTGACTCACACTATCTCATTCACTCCTATCACTGTCTCACACCGTCTCACTGTCTCGCTGTTTCACACTGTCTTACTGCTTCATACTGTCTCACACTGTCACACACTGTCTTACACTGCCTCACTGTCTCACTTCTCACTGTCACACACTGTCTCACTGTCTCACACTGTCTCACACTGTCTCACTGTCTCGCTGTTTCACACTGTCTTACTGCTTCATACTGTCTCACACTGTCTCACACTGTCTTACACTGCCTCACTGTCTCACTTCTCACTGTCACACACTGTCTCACTGTCTCACACTGTCTCACTGTCTCACACTTTCTCATAGTCTCACACTGTCTCAAACTGCCTCACACTCTCACACTACCTGGCACTGTCTCACACTGTTTCACTGTCACTCACTGTCTTACTGTCTTATACTGTCTCACACTGTTGTACACTGTCTCACTGACTCACTGTCTCACACTATCTCACACTGTCTCACACTGCCTCACACAGTCTCACAATCTCACACTGTATCTCACTGGCTCACGCTGTCTCACGCTGTCTCACTGTCTCACACAGTCTCACACTGTCTCATTGTCTCATTGTCTCACACTGTCTCACACTGTTTCACACTGCTTCACTGTCTCACACTGCCTTACTGTCTTATACTGTCTCACACTGTCGTACACTGTCTCACTGACTCACTGTCTCACACTATCTCACACTGTCTCACACTGCCTCACACAGTCTTACTGTCTCACACTATCTCTCAGTGTCTCACTCTCTCACACTGTCTCACTGTCTCACACTGTCTTACTGTCTCATACTGTCTAACACTGTCTTACACTGTCACACTGCCTCACTGTCTCACACTGGCTCACTGGCTCACTGTCTCACACTGTCTCTCACTGTCTCACTGTCTCACTGTCTTACTGTCTCACACTGTCGTACATTCTCTCACTGACTCACACTATCACATACTCTCCTCTCACTATCACACACTGTCTCATCCAGTCTCCCTGTCTCCCACTGTCTCACACTGTCTCACATTGTCTCACTGTCTCACACGGTCTCACTGACTCACACTGCATCATGGTCTCACACTGTCTCACTGTCTCACATTGTCTCTCACTGCCTTCCACTGTCTCTCAGTGTATCGCACAGTCTCACACTGTCTCACTGACTCACTGTCTCACACTATCTCACACTGTCTCACTGTCTCACACTGTCTCACACATTCTCACTGTCTCACACTATCTCTCATTGTCTCACTCTCTCACACTGTCTCACATTGTCTGACTGTCTCACACAGTATTACTGTCTCATACTGTCTAACACTGTCTTACATTGTCACACAGTCACACTGTCTCACTGTCTCACTGTCTCACACTGTCTCTCACTGTCTCACTGTCTCACACTGTCTCACTGACTCACACTATCTCATACACTCCTATCATTGTCTCACACTGTCTCATACAGTCTCACAGTCTCACGCTATCTCACATTGTCTCACACTGTCTCACACTGTCTCACTGTCTTGCTGTGTCACACTGTCTTACTGCCTCATACTTTCTCACACTGTCTCAAACTGCCTCACACTCTCACACTACCTGGCACTGTCTCACACCGTCTCACTGTCACTCACTCTATCTCATACACTCCAATCACTGTCTCACACTGTCTCACACAGTCTCACTGTCTCACATTGTCTCTCACTGCCTTCCACTATCTCTCAGTGTCTCGCACTGTCTCACACTGTCTCACTGTCTGACACTTTCTCATAGTCTCACACTATCTCAAACTGCCTCACACTCTCACACTACCTGACACTGTCTCACACTGTTTCACTGTCACTTACTGTCTTACTGTCTTATACTGTCTCACACTGTCGTACACTGTCTCACTGACTCACTGTCTCACACTATCTCACACTGTCTCACACTGCCTCACACAGTCTCACTTTCTCACACTATCTCTCAGTGTCTCACTCTCTCACACTGTCTCACTGTCTCACACTGTCTTACTGTCTCATACTGTCTAACACTGTCTTACACTGTCACACTGTCTCACTGTCTCACACTGTCTCACTGGCTCACTGTCTCACACTGTCTCACTGGCTCACACTGTCTTACTGTCTCATACTGTCTAACACTGCCTTACACTGTCACACTGTCTCACTGTCTCACACTGTCTCACTGGCTCACTGTCTCACACTGTCTCACTGGCTCACTGTCTCACACTGTCTCTCACTGTCTCACTGTCTCACTGTCTTACAGTCTCACACTGCCGTACACTCTCTCACTGACTCACACTATCTAATACTCTCCTCTCACTATCACACACTGTCTCATCCAGTCTCCCTGTCTCCCACTGTCTCACACTGTCTCACATTGTCTCACTGTCTCACACGGTCTCACTGACTCACACTGCATCATGGTCTCACACTGTCTCACTGTCTCACATTGTCTCTCACTGCCTTCCACTGTCTCTCAGTGTATCGCACAGTCTCACACTGTCTCACTGACTCACTGTCTCACACTATCTCACACTGTCTCACTGTCTCACACTGTCTCACACATTCTCACTGTCTCACACTATCTCTCATTGTCTCACTCTCTCACACTGTCTCACATTGTCTGACTGTCTCACACAGTATTACTGTCTCATGCTGTCTAACACTGTCTTACATTGTCACACAGTCACACTGTCTCACTGTCTCACTGTCTCACACTGTCTCTCACTGTCTCACTGTCTCACACTGTCTCACTGACTCACACTATCTCATACACTCCTATCATTGTCTCACACTGTCTCATACAGTCTCACAGTCTCACGCTATCTCACATTGTCTCACACTGTCTCACACTGTCTCACTGTCTTGCTGTGTCACACTGTCTTACTGCCTCATACTTTCTCACACTGTCTCAAACTGCCTCACACTCTCACACTACCTGGCACTGTCTCAAACCGTCTCACTGTCACTCACTCTATCTCATACACTCCTATCACTGTCTCACACTGTCTCACAGAGTCTCACTGTCTCACACTGTCTCACACCGTCTCACTGTCTCACATTGTCTCTCACTGCCTTCCACTGTCTCTCAGTGTCTCGCACTGTCTCACACTGTCTCACTGTCTGACACTTTCTCATAGTCTCACACTATCTCAAACTGCCTCACACTCTCACACTACCTGACACTGTCTCACACTGTTTCACTGTCACTTACTGTCTTACTGTCTTATACTGTCTCACACTGTCGTACACTGTCTCACTGACTCACTGTCTCACACTATCTCACACTGTCTCACACTGCCTCACACAGTCTCACTGTCTCACACTATCTCTCAGTGTCTCACTCTCTCACACTGTCTCACTGTCTCACACTGTCTTACTGTCTCATACTGTCTAACACTGTCTTACACTGTCACACTGTCTCACTGTCTCACACTGTCTCACTGGCTCACTGTCTCACACTGTCTCTCACTGTCTCACTGCCTCACTGCCTTACTGTCTCACACTGTCGTACACTGTCTCACTGACTCACACTATCTCATAATCTCCTCTCACTATCACACACTGTCGCATACAGTCTCCCTGTATCCCACTGTCTCACACTGTCTCACGTTGTCTCACTGTCTCACATGGTCTCACTGACTCACACTGCATCATGGTCTCACACTGTCTCACTGTCTCACGTTGTCTCTCACTGCTTTCCACTGTCTCTCAGTGTATCGCACTGTCTCACACTATCTCACTGACTCACTGTCTCACACTATCTCACACTGTCTCACTGTCTCACACTGTCTCACACATTCTCACTGTCTCACACTATCTCTCATTGTCTCACTCTCTCACACTGTCTCACACTGTCTCACTGTCTCACACAGTATTACTGTCTCATACTGTCTAACACTGTCTTACATTGTCACACAGTCACACTGTCTCACACTGTCTCACTGACTCACACTATCTCATACACTCCTATTATTGTCTCACACTGTCTCACACTGTCTCACTGTCTTGCTGTGTCACACTGTCTTACTGCCTCATACTTTCTCACACTGTCTCAAACTGCCTCACACTCTCACACTACCTGGCACTGTCTCATACCATCTCACTGTCACTCACTCTATCTCATACACTCCTATCACTGTCTCACACTGTCTCACAGAGTCTCACTGTCTCACACAGTCTCACACCGTCTCACTGTCTCACATTGTCTCTCACTGCCTTCCACTGTCTCTCAGTGCCTCGCACTGTCTCACACTGTTCACTGTCTGACACTTTCTCATAGTCTCACACTATCTCAAACTGCCTCACACTCTCACACTACCTGACACTGTCTCACACTGTTTCACTGTCACTCACTGTCTTACTGTCGTACACTGTCTCACTGACTCACTGTCTCACACTATCTCACACTGTCTCACACTGCCTCACACTGCCTCACAGTCTCACACTGTATCTCACTGGCTCACGCTGTCTCACTGTCTCACACAGTCTAACACTGTCTCATTGACTCATTGTCTCACACTGTCTCACACTGTTTCACATTGTCTCACTGTCTCACACTGTTTTACTGTCTAATACTGTCTCACACTGTCGTTCACTGTCTCACTGACTCACTGTCTCACACTATCTCACACTGTCTCACACTGCCTGACACAGTCTCACTGTCTCACACTATCTATCATTGTCTCACTCTGTCACACTGTCTCACTGTCTCACTGTCTCACACCGTCTTACTGTCTCATACTGTCTAACACTGTCTTACACTGTCACACTGTCTCACTGCTTCACACTGTCTCTCACTGTCTCACTGCCTCACTGTCTTACTGTCTCACACTGTCTCACTGTCTCACTGACACACACTATCTCATACTCTCCTCTCACTATCACACACTGTCTCATACAGTCTCCCTGTATCCCACTGTCTAACACTGTCTCACTGACTCACACTGCATCATGGTCTCACACTGTCTCACCGTCTCACATTGTCTCTCACTGCCTTCCACTGTCTCTCAGTGTCTCGCACTGTCTCACACTGTCTCACTGTCTCACACTGTCTCACACATTCTCACTGTCTCACACTATCTCTCATTGTCTCACTCTCTCACACTGCCACACACTGTCTCACTGTCTCACACAGTATTACTGTCTCATACTGTCTAACACTGTCTTACATTGTCACACAGTCACACTGTCTCACTGTCTCACACTGTCTCTCACTGTCTCATACAGTCTCACTGCCTCATGCTATCTCACACTGTCTTACACTGCCTCACTGTCTCACTTCTCACTGTCTCACACTTTCTCACTGTCTCATACTGTCTCAAACTGCCTCACACTCTCACACTACCTGGCACTGTCTCACACCGTCTCACTGTCACTCACAGTCTCACACTGTCTCTCACTGTCTCACGCTGTCTCTCACTGTCTCACTGTCTCACACAGTCTCATACTGTCTCATTGTCTCATTGTCTCACACTGTCTCACACTGTTTCACACTGTCTCACTGTCTCACACTGTCTTACTGTCTCACTGACACACACTATCTCATACTCTCCTCGCACTGTCACACACTGTCTCATACAGTCTCCCTGTCTCACGCTATCTCACAATGTCTAGCACTGTCTCGCTGTCTCGCTGGTTAACGCTGTCTTACTGTCTCATACTGTCTAACACTGTCGTACATTGTCACATAGTCACACTGTCTCACTGTCTCACTGTCTCACTGTCTCCCACTGTCTCTCACTGTCTCACTGTCTCACACTGTCTCACTGACTCACACTATCTCATACACTCCTATCACTGTCTCACACTGTCTCATACAGTCTCACTGTCTCATGCTATCTCACACTGTCTCACTGCCTTGCTGTTTCACACTGTCTTACTGCCTCATACTGTCTCACACTCTCACACTACCTGGCATTGTCTCACACCGTCTCACTGTCACTCACACTATCTCATACACTCCTATCACTGTCTCACACTGTCTCATACAGTCTCACTGTCTCATACTGTCTCACACCGTCTCACTGTCTCACATTGTCTCTCACTGCCTTCCACTGTCTCTCAGTGTCTCGCACTGTCTCACACTGTCTCACTGACTCACTGACTCACACTATCTCTCATTGTCTCACTCTCTCACACTGTCTCACACTGTCTTACTGTCTCATACTGTCTAACACTGTCTTACATTGTCACACAGTCACATTGTCTCACTGTCTCACACTGTCTCTCACTGTCTCACTGTCTCACACTTTCTCACTGACTCACACTATCTCATACACTTCTATCACTGTCTCACACTGTCTCATACAGTCTCACTGTCTCATGCTATCTCACACTGTCTCACACTGTCTCACACTGCCTTACTGTCTCGCTGTTTCACACTGTCTTACTGCTTCATACTGTCTCACACTGTCTCACACTGTCTTACACTGCCTCACTGTCTCACTTCTCACTGTCACACACTGTCTCACTGTCTCACACTTTCTCACTGACTCACACTGCATCATGGTCTCACACTGTCTCACTGTCTCACATTGTCTCACACTGCCTTCCACTGTCTCTCAGTGTCTCGCACTGTCTCACACTGTCTCACACTGTCTCACTGTCACACTGCCTCACTGTCTCACTTCTCACTGTCACACACTGTCTCACTGTCTCACACTGTCTCACACTACCTGGCACTGTCTCACACCGTCTCACTGTCACTCACAGTCTCACACTGTCTCTCACTGTCTCACTGTCTCACACAGTCTCACACTGTCTCATTGACTCATTGTCTCACACTGTCTCACACTGTTTCACACTGTCTCACTGTCTCACACTGTCTTACTGTCTTATACTGTCTCACACTGTCGTACACTGTCTCACTGACTCAATGCCTCACACTATCTCACACTGTCTCACACTGCCTCACACAGTCTCACTGTCTCACACTATCTCTCATTGTCTCAATCTCTCACACTGTCTCACTGTCTCACTGTCCCACACTGTCTTACTGTCTCATAGTGTCTCACACTGTCTCTCACTGTCTCACTGCCTCACTGTCTCACACTGTCTCACTGTCTCACTGACTCAATCTATCTCATACTCTCCTCTCACTGTCTCACACTTTATCATGCAGTCTCACTGTCTCACGCTAACTCACACTGCCTCACACTGTCTCACTGCCTCGCTGTCTCATACTGCCTTGCTGTCTCATACTGTCTCACACTGTCTCACACTGTCTTACACTGATTCACTGTCTCACTTCTCACTGTCACACACTGTCTCACTGTCTCACACTGTCTCACTATCTCACACTTACTCATAGTCTCACACTGTTTTAAACTGTCTCACATTCTCACACTACCTGACACTGTCTCACACTGTCTCACTGTCTCAAACTGCCTCACTGTCTCACACAGTCTCACACTACTCACTGTCTCACTGTCACACACTGTCTCATACAGTCTCCCTGTCTCACGCTATCTCACAATGTCTAGCACTGTCTCGCTGTCTCGCTGGTTAACGCTGTCTTACTGTCTCATACTGTCTAACACTGTCTTACATTGTCACATAGTCACACTGTCTCACTGTCTCACTGTCTCACTGTCTCCCACTGTCTCTCACTGTCTCACTGTCTCACACTGTCTCACTGACTCACACTATCTCATACACTCCTATCACTGTCTCACACTGTCTCATACAGTCTCACTGTCTCATGCTATCTCACACTGTCTCACTGTCTTGCTGTTTCACACTGTCTTACTGCCTCATACTGTCTCACACTCTCACACTACCTGGCATTGTCTCACACCGTCTCACTGTCACTCACACTATCTCATACACTCCTATCACTGTCTCACACTGTCTCATACAGTCTCACTGTCTCATACTGTCTCACACCGTCTCACTGTCTCACATTGTCTCTCACTGCCTTCCATTGTCTCTCAGTGTCTCGCACTGTCTCACACTGTCTCACTGACTCACTGACTCACACTATCTCTCATTGTCTCACTCTCTCACACTGTCTCACACTGTCTCACTGTTTCACACTGTCTTACTGTCTCATACTGTCTAACACTGTCTTACATTGTCACACAGTCACATTGTCTCACTGTCTCACACTGTCTCTCACTGTCTCACTGTCTCACACTTTCTCACTGACTCACACTATCTCATACACTTCTATCACTGCCTCACACTGTCTCATACAGTCTCACTGTCTCATGCTATCTCACACTGTCTCACACTGCCTTACTGTCTCGCTGTTTCACACTGTCTTACTGCTTCATACTGTCTCACACTGTCTCACACTCTCTTACACTGCCTCACTGTCTCACTTTTCACTGTCACACACTGTCTCACTGTCTCACACTTTCTCACTGACTCACACTGCATCATGGTCTCACACTGTCTCACTGTCTCACATTGTCTCTCACTGCCTTCCACTGTCTCTCAGTGTCTCGCACTGTCTCACACTGTCTCACTGTCACACTGCCTCACTGTCTCACTTCTCACTGTCACACACTGTCTCACTGTCTCACACTGTCTCACTGTCTCACACTTTCTCATAGTCTCACACTGTCTCAAACTGCCTCACACTCTCACACTACCTGGCACTGTCTCACACCGTCTCACTGTCACTCACAGTCTCACACTGTCTCTCACTGCCTCACGATGTCTCATTGTCTCACTGTCTCACACTATCTCACACTGTCTCATTGTCTCATTGTCTCACACTGTCTCACACTGTTTCACACTGTTTCACACTGTCTCACTGTCTCACACTGTCTTACTGTCGTATACTGTCTCACACTGTCGTACACTGTCTCACTGACTCACTGTCTCACACTATCTCACACTGTCTCACACTGCCTCACACAGTCCCACTGTCTCACACTATCTCTCATTGTCTCAATCTCTCACACTGTCTCACTGTCTCACACTGTCTTATTGTCTCATACTGTCTAACACTTTCTTACACTGCCTCACTGTCTCACTGTCTCACACTGTCTCACTGTCTCACTGACACACACTATCTCATACTCTCCTCGCACTGTCACACACTGTCTCATACAGTCTCCCTGTCTCACGCTATCTCACAATGTCTAGCACTGTCTCGCTGTCTCGTTGGTTAACGCTGTCTTACTGTCTCATACTGTCTAACACTGTCTTACATTGTCACATAGTCACACTGTCTCACTGTCTCACTGTCTCACTGTCTCCCACTGTCTCTCACTGTCTCACTGTCTCACACTGTCTCACTGACTCACACTATCTCATACACTCCTATCACTGTCTCACACTGTCTCATACAGTCTCACTGTCTCATGCTATCTCACACTGTCTCACTGTCTTGCTGTTTCACACTGTCTTACTGCCTCATACTGTCTCACACTCTCACACTACCTGGCATTGTCTCACACCGTCTCACTGTCACTCACACTATCTCAAACACTCCTATCACTGTCTCACACTGTCTCATACAGTCTCACTGTCTCATACTGTCTCACACCGTCTCACTGTCTCACATTGTCTCTCACTGCCTTCCATTGTCTCTCAGTGTCTCGCACTGTCTCACACTGTCTCACTGACTCACTGACTCACACTATCTCTCATTGTCTCACTCTCTCACACTGTCTCACACTGTCTCACTGTCTCACACTGTCTTACTGTCTCATACTGTCTAACACTGTCTTACATTGTCACACAGTCACATTGTCTCACTGTCTCACACTGTCTCTCACTGTCTCACTGTCTCACACTTTCTCACTGACTCACACTATCTCATACACTTCTATCACTGCCTCACACTGTCTCATACAGTCTCACTGTCTCATGCTATCTCACACTGTCTCACACTGTCTCACACTGCCTTACTGTCTCGCTGTTTCACACTGTCTTACTGCTTCATACTGTCTCACACTGTCTCACACTCTCTTACACTGCCTCACTGTCTCACTTCTCACTGTCACACACTGTCTCACTGTCTCACACTTTCTCACTGACTCACACTGCATCATGGTCTCACACTGTCTCACTGTCTCACATTGTCTCTCACTGCCTTCCACTGTCTCTCAGTGTCTTGCACTGTCTCACACTGTCTCACTGTCACACTGCCTCACTGTCTCACTTCTCACTGTCACACACTGTCTCACTGTCTCACACTGTCTCACTGTCTCACACTTTCTCATAGTCTCACACTGTCTCAAACTGCCTCACACTCTCACACTACCTGGCACTGTCTCACACCGTCTCACTGTCACTCACAGTCTCACACTGTCTCTCACTGCCTCACGATGTCTCATTGTCTCACTGTCTCACACTATCTCACACTGTCTCATTGTCTCATTGTCTCACACTGTCTCACACTGTTTCACACTGTTTCACACTGTCTCACTGTCTCACACTGTCTTACTGTCGTATACTGTCTCACACTGTCGTACACTGTCTCACTGACTCACTGTCTCACACTATCTCACACTGTCTCACACTGCCTCACACAGTCCCACTGTCTCACACTATCTCTCATTGTCTCAATCTCTCACACTGTCTCACTGTCTCACTGTCTCACACTGTCTTATTGTCTCATACTGTCTAACACTTTCTTACACTGCCTCACTGTCTCACTGTCTCACACTGTCTCACTGTCTCACTGACACACACTATCTCATACTCTCCTCGCACTGTCACACACTGTCTCATACAGTCTCCCTGTCTCACGCTATCTCACAATGTCTAGCACTGTCTCGCTGTCTCGCTGGTTAACGCTGTCTTACTGTCTCATACTGTCTAACACTGTCTTACATTGTCACATAGTCACACTGTCTCACTGTCTCACTGTCTCACACTGTCTCTCACTGTCTCACTGTCTCACACTGTCTCACTGTCACTCACACTATCTCATACACTCCTATCACTGTCTCACACTGTCTCATACAGTCTCACTGTCTCATACTGTCTCACACCGTCTCACTGTCTCACATTGTCTCTCACTGCCTTCCACTGTCTCTCAGTGTCTCGCACTGTCTCACACTGTCTCACTGACTCACTGACTCACACTATCTCTCATTGTCTCACTCTCTCACACTGTCTCACACTGTCTCACTGTCTCACACTGTCTTACTGTCTCACACTGTCTAACACTGTCTTACATTGTCACACAGTCACATTGTCTCACTGTCTCACACTGTCTCTGACTGTCTCACTGTCTCACACTTTCTCACTGACTCACACTATCTCATACACTTCTATCACTGTCTCACACTGTCTCATACAGTCTCACTGTCTCATGCTATCTCACACTGTCTCACACTGTCTCACACTGCCTTACTGTCTCGCTGTTTCACACTGTCTTACTGCTTCATACTGTCTCACACTGTCTCACACTGTCTTACACTGCCTCACTGTCTCACTTCTCACTGTCACACACTGTCTCACTGTCTCACACTGTCTCACACTACCTGGCACTGTCTCACACCGTCTCACTGTCACTCACAGTCTCACACTGTCTCTCAATGTCTCACTGTCTCACACAGTCTCACACTGTCTCATTGACTCATTGTCTCACACTGTCTCACACTGTTTCACACTGTCTCACACTGTTTCACACTGTCTCACTGTCTCACACTGTCTTACTGTCTTATACTGTCTCACACTGTCGTACACTGTCTCACTGACTCAATGCCTCACACTATCTCACACTGTCTCACACTGCCTCACACAGTCTCACTGTCTCACACTATCTCTCATTGTCTCAATCTCTCACACTGTCTCACTGTCTCACTGTCCCACACTGTCTTACTGTCTCATAGTGTCTCACACTGTCTCTCACTGTCTCACTGCTTCACTGTCTCACACTGTCTCACTGTCTCACTGACTCAATCTATCTCATACTCTCCTCTAACTGTCTCACACTTTATCATGCAGTCTCACTGTCTCACGCTAACTCACACTGCCGCACACTGTCTCACTGCCTCGCTGTCTCATACTGCCTTGCTGTCTCATACTGTCTCACACTGTCTCACACTGTCTTACACTGATTCACTGTCTCACTTCTCACTGTCACACACTGTCTCACTGTCTCACACTGTCTCACTATCTCACACTTACTCATAGTCTCACACTGTTTTAAACTGTCTCACATTCTCACACTACCTGACACTGTCTCACACTGTCTCACTGTCTCAAACTGCCTCACTGTCTCACACTGTCTCACACTACTCACTGTCTCACTGTCTCACACTGTCTATCAGTGTCTCACTGTCTCATAGAAACATAGAAACATAGAAAATAGGTGCAGGAGCAGGCCATTCAGCCCTTCTAGCCTGCACCGCCATTCAATGAGTTCATGGCTGAACATGAAACTTCAGTACCCCCTTCCTGCTTTCTCGCCATAACCCTTGATCCCCCGAGTAGTAAGGACTTCATCTAACTCCCTTTTGAATATATTTAGTGAATTGGCCTCAACTACTTTCTGTGGTAGAGAATTCCACAGGTTCACCACTCTCTGGGTGAAGAAGTTTCTCCTCATCTCGGTCCTAAATGGCTTACCCCTTATCCTCAGACTGTGACCCCTGGTTCTGGACTTCCCCAACATTAGGAACATTCTTTCTGCATCTAATCTGTCTAAACCCGTCAGAATTTTAAACGTTTCTATGAGGTCCCCTCTCATTCTTCTGAACTCCAGTGAATACAAGCCCAGTTGATCCAATCTTTCTTGATAGGTCAGTCCCGCCATCCCGGGAATCAGTCTGGTGAACCTTCGCTGCACTCCCTCAATAGCAAGAATGTCCTTCCTCAAGTTAGGAGACCAAAACTGTACACAATACTCCAGGTGTGGCCTCACCAAGGCCCTGTACAACTGTAGCAACACCTCCCTGCCCCTGTATTCAAATCCCCTCGCTATGAAGGCCAACATGCCATTTGCTTTCTTAACCGCCTGCTGTACCTGCATGCTCACCTTCAATGACTGATGTACCATGACACCCAGGTCTCGTTGCACCTTCCCTTTTCCTAATCTGTCACCATTCAGATAATAGTCTGTCTCTCTGTTTTTACCACCAAAGTGGATAACCTCACATTTATCCACATTATACTTCATCTGCCATGCATTTGCCCACTCACCTAACCTATCCAAGTCACTCTGCAGCCTAATAGCATCCTCCTCGCAGCTCACACTGCCACCTAACTTAGTATCATCCGCAAATTTGGAGATACTGCATTTAATCCCCTCGTCTAAATCATTAATGTACAATGTAAACAGCTGGGGCCCCAGCACAGAACCTTGCGGCACTCCACTAGTCACTGCCTGCCATTCTGAAAAGTACCCGTTTACTCCTACTCTTTGCTTCCTGTCTGACAACCAGTTCTCAATCCACGTCAGCACACTACCCCCAATCCCATGTGCTTTAACTTTGCACATTAATCTCTTGTGTGGGACCTTGTCGAAAGCCTTCTGAAAGTCCAAATATACCACATCAACTGGTTCTCCTTTGTCCACTTTACTGGAAACATCCTCAAAAAATTCCAGAAGATTTGTCAAGCATGATTTCCCTTTCACAAATCCATGCTGACTTGGACCTATCATGTCACCATTTTCCAGATGCACTGCTATGACATCCTTAATAATTGATTCCATCATTTTACCCACTACTGAGGTCAGGCTGACCGGTCTATAATTCCCTGTTTTCTCTCTCCTTCCTTTTTTAAAAAGTGGAGTTACATTGGCTACCCTCCACTCCATAGGAACTGATCCAGAGTCAATGGAATGTTGGAAAATGACTGTCAATGCATCCGCTATTTCCAAGGCCACCTCCTTAAGTACTCTAGGATGCAGTCCATCAGGCCCTGGGGATTTATCGGCCTTCAATCCCATCAATTTCCCCAACACAATTTCCCGACTAATAAAGATTTCCCTCAGTTCCCCCTCCTTACTAGACCCTCTGACCCCTTTTATATCCGGAAGGTTGTTTGTATCCTCCTTAGTGAATACCGAACCAAAGTACTTGTTCAATTGGTCTGCCATTTCTTTGTTCCCCGTTATGACTTCCCCTGATTCTGACTGCAGGGGACCTACGTTTGTCTTCACCAACCTTTTTCTCTTTACATACCTATAGAAACTTTTGCAATCCGCCTTAATGTTCCCTGCAAGCTTCTTCTCGTACTCCATTTTCCCTGCCCTAATCAAACCCTTTGTCCTCCTCTGCTGAGTTCTAAATTTCTCCCAGTCCCCAGGTTCGCTGCTATTTCTGGCCAATTTGTATGCCACTTCCTTGGCTTTAATACTATCCCTGATTTCCCTTGATAGCCACGGTTGAGCCACCTTCCCTTTTTTATTTTTACGCCAGACAGGAATGTACAATTGTTGTAATTCATCCATGCGGTCTCTAAATGTCTGCCATTGCCCATCCACAGTCAACCCCCTAAGTATCATTCGCCAATCTATCCTAGCCAATTCACGCCTCATACCTTCAAAGTTACCCTTCTTTAAGTTCTGGACCATGGTCTCTGAAATTACTGTTTCATTCTCCATCCTAATGCAGAATTCCACCATATTATGGTCACTCTTCCCCAAGGGGCCTCGCACAATGAGATTGCTAATTAATCCTCTCTCATTACACAACACCCAGTCTAAGATGGCCTCCCCCCTAGTTGGTTCCTCAACATATTGGTCTAGAAAACCATCCCTTATGCACTCCAGGAAATCCTCCTCCACCGTATTGCTTCCAGTTTGGCTAGCCCAATCTATGTGCATATTAAAGTCACCCATTATAACTGCTACACCTTTATTGCATGCACCCCTAATTTCCTGTTTGATGCCCTCCCCAACATCCCTATTACTGTTTGGAGGTCTGTACACAACTCCTACTAACGTTTTTTGCGCTTTGGTGTTCTGCAGCTCTACCCATATAGATTCCACATCATCCAAGCTAATGTCTTTCCTAACTATTGCATTAATCTCCTCTTTAACCAGCAATGCTACCCCACCTCCTTTTCCTTTTATTCTATCCTTCCTGAATGTTGAATACCCCTGAATGTTGAGTTCCCAGCCCTGATCATCCTGGAGCCACGTCTCCGTAATCCCAATCACATCATATTTGTTAACATCTATTTGCACAATTAATTCATCCACCTTATTGCGGATACTCCTTGCATTAAGACACAAAGCCTTCAGGCTTGTTTTATTAACACCCTTTGTCCTTTTAGAATTTTGCTGTACAGTGGCCCTTTTTGTTCTTTGCCTTGGGTTTCTCTGCCCTCCACTTTTCCTCATCTCCTTTCTGTCTTTTGCTTTTGTCTCCTTTTTGTTTCCCTCTGTCTCCCTGCATTGGTTCCCATCCCCCTGCCATATTAGTTTAAATCCTCCCCAACAGCACTAGCAAACACTCCCCCTAGGACATTGGTTCCGGTCCTGCCCAGACCGTCCGGTTTGTACTGGTCCCACCTCCCCCAGAACCGGTCCCAATGCCCCAGGAATTTGAATCCCTCCCTGCTGCACCACTGCTCAAGCCACGTATTCATCTGCGCTATCCTGCGATTCCTACTCTGACTATCACGTGGCACTGGTAGCAATCCCGAGATTACTACTTTTGAGGCCCTACTTTTTAATTTAGCTCCTAGCTCCTTAAATTCGTTTCGTAGGACCTCATCCCTTTTTTTACCTATGTCGTTGGTACCAATGTGCACCACGACAACTGGCTGTTCTCCCTCCCATTTCAGAATGTCCTGCACCCGCTCCGAGACATCCTTGACCCTTGCACCAGGGAGGCAACATACCATCCTGGAGTCTCGGTTGCGGCCGCAGAAACGCCTATCTATTCCCCTCACAATTGAATCCCCTATCACTATCGCTCTCCCACTCTTTTTCTTGCCCTCCTGTGCAGCAGAGCCAGCCACGGTGCCATGAACTTGGCTGCTGCTGCCCTCCCCTGATGAGTCATTCCCCTCAACAGTACCCAAAGCGGTGTATCTGTTTTGCAGGGGGATGACCACAGGGGACCCCTGCACTACCTTCCTTGCACTACTCTTCCTGCTGGTCTTCCATTCTCTATCTGGCTGTGGACCCTTTCCCTGCGGTAAGACCAACTCGCTACACGTGATACTCACGTCATTCTCAGCATCGTGGATGCTCCAGAGTAAATCCACCCTCAGCTCCAATTCCGTAACGCGGACCGTCAGGAGCCGGAGGTGGACACACTTCCCGCACACGCAGTCGTCAGGGACACCGGAAGTGTCCCTGAGTTCCCACATGGTACAGGAGGAGCATAACACCCGACCGAGCTCTCCTGCCATGTCTTAACCCTTAGATACACTTAAACTGGTAATAACAATGTTAAAAGTTACTGACCAATATAAGAAGAAAAAGAAAAACTACTCACCAATCACCAGCCAATCACTTACCCCCTAGGCTGTGACGTCACCTTTGTATCTTTGCCTTCTCCCTGTAGCTGCACCGGTACGCCTCTCGCTGACCCCGGACTCGCGCTGCTCCGAGCTCCCGCCTCCTCGACTGACTGCTCGAACTGTCCGACTCCCGCTGGCCTTTATAGGCCTCTCGCCGACCCCGGACTCGCGCTGCTCCGAGCTCCCGCCTCCTCGACTGACTCTCACTGTCTCACTGTCTCACTGACACACACTGTCTTTCACTGTCTCATTGTCTCACTCTCTCACACTGTTTCACACTGTCTCACAGTCTCACACTGTCTTACTGTCTTATACTGTCTCACACTGTCGTACACTGTCTCACTGACTCACTGTCTCACACTATCTCACAATGCCTCACACTGCCTCACACAGTCTCACTGTCTCACACTATCTCTCTGTGTCTCACTCTCTCACACTGTCTCACTGTCTCACTGCCTCACACTGTCTTACTGTCTCATACTGTCTAACTCTGTCTTACACTGTCACACTGTCTCACTGGCTCACTGTCTCACACTGTCTCTCACTGTCCCACTGCCTCACTGTCTCACACTGTCTCACTGACTCACACTATCTCACACTGTCTCACACTGCCTCACACAGTCTCACTGTCTCACACTATCTCTCAGTGTCTCACTCTCTCACACTGTCTCACTGTCTCACATTGTCTTACTGTCTCATACTGTCTAACACTGTCTTACACTGCCACACTGTCTCACTGTCTCACTGCCTCACTGTCTTACTGTCTCACACTGTCGTACACTGTCTCACTGACTCACACTATCTCATACTCTCCTCTCACTATCACACACTGTCTCATCCAGTCTCCCTGTCTCCCACTGTCTCACGTTGTCTCACTGTCTCACACGGTCTCACTGACTCACACTGCATCATGGTCTCACACTGTCTCACTGTCTCACATTGTCTCTCACTGCCTTCCACTGTCTCTCACTGTATCGCACTGTCTCACACTGTCTCACTGACTCACTGACTCACACTATCTCTCATTGTCTCACTCTCTCACACTGTCTCACACTGTCTCACTGTCTCACACTGTCTTACTGTCTCATACTGTCTAACACTGTCTTACATTGTCACACAGTCACATTGTCTCACTGTCTCACACTGTCTCTCACTGTCTCACTGTCTCACACTTTCTCACAGACTCACACTATCTCATACATTTCTATCACTGTCTCACACTGTCTCATACAGTCTCACTGTCTCATGCTATCTCACACTGTCTCACACTGTCTCACACTGCCTTACTGTCTCACTGTTTCACACTGCCTTACTGCTTCATACTGTCTCACACTGTCTCACACTGTCTTACACTGCCTCACTGTCTCACTTCTCACTGTCACACACTGTCTCACTGTCTCACACTTTCTCACTGACTCACACTGCATCATGGTCTCACACTGTCTCACTGTCTCACATTGTCTCTCACTGCCTTCCACTGTCTCTCAGTGTCTCGCACTGTCTCACACTGTCTCACTGTCACACTGCCTCACTGTCTCACTTCTCACTGTCACACACTGTCTCACTGTCTCACACTTTCTCATAGTCTCACACTGTCTCAAACTGCCTCACACTCTCATACTACCTGGCACTGTCTCACACCGTCTCACTGTCACTCACAGTCTCACACTGTCTCTCACTGCCTCACGATGTCTCATTGTCTCACTGTCTCACACTATCTCACACTGTCTCATTGTCTCATTGTCTCACACTGTCTCACACTGTTTCACACTGTCTCACTGTCTCACACTGTCTTACTGTCTTATACTGTCTCACACTGTCGTACACTGCCTCACTGACTCACTGTCTCACACTATCTCACACTGTCTCACACTGCCTCACACAGTCCCACTGTCTCACACTATCTCTCATTGTCTCAATCTCTCACACTGTCTCACTGTCTCACACTGTCTTACTGTCTCATACTGTCTAACACTTTCTTACACTGCCTCACTGTCTCACTGTCTCACACTGTCTCACTGTCTCACTGACACACACTATCTCATACTCTCCTCGCACTGTCACACACTGTCTCATACAGTCTCCCTGTCTCACGCTATCTCACAATGTCTAGCACTGTCTCGCTGTCTCGCTGGTTAACGCTGTCTTACTGTCTCATACTGTCTAACACTGTCTTACATTGTCACATAGTCACACTGTCTCAGTGTCTCACTGTCTCCCACTGTCTCTCACTGTCTCACTGTCTCACACTGTCTCACTGACTCACACTATCTCATACACTCCTATCACTGTCTCACACTGTCTCATACAGTCTCACTGTCTCATGCTATCTCACACTGTCTCACTGTCTTGCTGTTTCACACTGTCTTACTGCCTCATACTGTCTCACACTCTCACACTACCTGGCATTGTCTCACACCGTCTCACTGTCACTCACACTATCTCATACACTCCTATCACTGTCTCACACTGTCTCATACAGTCTCACTGTCTCATACTGTCTCACACCGTCTCACTGTCTCACATTGTCTCTCACTGCCTTCCACTGTCTCTCAGTGTCTCGCACTGTCTCACACTGTCTCACTGACTCACTGACTCACACTATCTCTCATTGTCTCACTCTCTCACACTGTCTCACACTGTCTCACTGTCTCATGCTATCTCACACTGTCTCACACTGTCTCACACTGCCTTACTGTCTCGCTGTTTCACACTGTCTTACACCTTCATACTGTCTCACACTGTCTCACACTGTCTTACACTGCCTCACTGTCTCACTTCTCACTGTCACACACTGTCTCACTGTCTCACACTTTCTCACTGACTCACACTGCATCATGGTCTCACATTGTCTCTCACTGCCTTCCACTGTCTCTCAGTGTCTCGCACTGTCTCACACTGTCTCACTGTCACACTGCCTCACTGTCTCACTTCTCACTGTCACACACTGTCTCACTGTCTCACACTGTCTCACACTACCTGGCACTGTCTCACACCGTCTCACTGTCACTCACAGTCTCACACTGTCTCTCACTGTCTCACTGTCTCACACTTTCTCACTGACTCACACTGCACCATGGTCTCACACTGTCTCACTGTCTCACATTGTCTCTCACTGCCTTCCACTGTCTCTCAGTGTCTCGCACTGTCTCACACTGTCTCACTGTCACACTGCCTCACTGTCTCACTTCTCACTGTCACACACTGTCTCACTGTCTCACACTGTCTCACACTACCTGGCACTGTCTCACACCGTCTCACTGTCACTCACAGTCTCACACTGTCTCTCACTGTCTCACTGTCTCACACAGTCTCACACTGTCTCATTGACTCATTGTCTCACACTGTCTCACACTGTTTCACACTGTCTCACTGTCTCACACTGTCTTACTGTCTTATACTGTCTCACACTGTCGTACACTGTCTCACTGACTCAATGCCTCACACTATCTCACACTGTCTCACACTGCCTCACACAGTCTCACTGTCTCACACTATCTCTCATTGTCTCAATCTCTCACACTGTCTTACTGTCTCACTGTCCCACACTGTCTTACTGTCTCATAGTGTCTCACACTGTCTCTCACTGTCTCACTGCCTCACTGTCTCACACTGTCTCACTGTCTCACTGACTCAATCTATCTCATACTCTCCTCTCACTGTCTCACACTTTATCATGCAGTCTCACTGTCTCACGCTAACTCACACTGCCGCACACTGTCTCACTGCCTCGCTGTCTCATACTGCCTTGCTGTCTCATACTGTCTCACACTGTCTCACACTGTCTTACACTGATTCACTGTCTCACTTCTCACTGTCACACACTGTCTCACTGTCTCACACTGTCTCACTATCTCACACTTACTCATAGTCTCACACTGTTTTAAACTGTCTCACATTCTCACACTACCTGACACTGTCTCACACTGTCTCACTGTCTCAAACTGCCTCACTGTCTCACACTGTCTCACACTACTCACTGTCTCACTGTCTCACACTGTCTATCAGTGTCTCACTGTCTCACACTGTCTCTCACTGTCTCACTGTCTCACTGACACACACTGTCTTTCACTGTCTCATTGTCTCACTCTCTCACACTGTTTCACACTGTCTCACAGTCTCACACTGTCTTACTGTCTTATACTGTCTCACACTGTCGTACACTGTCTCACTGACTCACTGTCTCACACTATCTCACACTGCCTCACACTGCCTCACACAGTCTCACTGTCTCACACTATCTCTCTGTGTCTCACTCTCTCACACTGTCTCACTGTCTCACTGTCTCACACTGTCTTACTGTCTCATACTGTCTAACTCTGTCTTACACTGTCACACTGTCTCACTGTCTCACACTGTCTCTCACTGTCCCACTGCCTCACTGTCTCACTGTCTCACACTGTCTCACTGACTCACACTATCTCACACTGTCTCACACTGCCTCACACAGTCTCACTGTCTCACACTATCTCTCAGTGTCTCACTCTCTCACACTGTCTCACTGTCTCACACTGTCTTACTGTCTCATACTGTCTAACACTGCCTTACACTGCCACACTGTCTCACTGTCTCACACTGTCTCACTGGCTCACTGTCTCACACTGTCTCTCACTGTCTCACTGCCTCACTGTCTTACTGTCTCACACTGTCGTACACTGTCTCACTGACTCACACTATCTCATACTCTCCTCTCACTATCACACACTGTCTCATCCAGTCTCTCTGTCTCCCACTGTCTCACGTTGTCTCACTGTCTCACACTGTCTCACTGACTCACTGTCTCACACTATCTCACACTGTCTCACTGTCACACAGTGTCTCACACATTCTCACTGTCTCACACTATCTCTCATTGTCTCACTCTCTCACACTGTCTCACACTGTCTCACTGACACACTATCTCATACACTCCTATCATTGTCTCACACTGTCTCATACAGTCTCACAGTCTCACGCTATCTCACATTGTCTCACACTGTCTCACACTGTCTCATTGTCTTGCTGTGTCACACTGTCTTACTGCCTCATACTTTCTCACACTGTCTCAAACTGCCTCACACTCTCACACTACCTGGCACTGTCTCGCATCGTCTCACGGTCACTCACTTTATCTCATACACTCCTATCACTGTCTCACACTGTCTCACAGAGTCTCACTGTCTCACACTGTATCACACCGTCTCACTGTCTCACATTGTCTCTCACTGCCTTCCTATATCTCTCAGTGTCTCGCACTGTCTCACTGTCTGACACTTTCTCATAGTCTCACACTATCTCAAACTGCCTCACACTCTCACACTATCTGACACTGTCTCACACTGTTTCACTGTCACTCACTGTCTTACTGTCTTATACTGTCTCACACTGTCGTACACTGTCTCACTGACTCACTGTCTCATACTATCTCACACTGTCTCACACTGCCTCACACAGTCTCACTGTCTCACACTATCTCTCAGTGCCTCACTCTCTCACACTGTCTCACTGTCTCACACTGTCTTACTGTCTCATACTGTCTAACACTGTCTTACACTGTCACACTGGCTCACTGTCTCACACTGTCTCACTGGCTCACTGTCTCACAATGTCTCTCACTGTCTCACTGCCTCACTGTCTTACTATCTCACACTGTCGTACACTGTCTCACTGACTCACACTATCTCATAATCTCCTCTCACTATCACACACTGTCTCATACAGTCTCCCTGTCTCACACTGTCTCACGTTGTCTCACTGTCTCACACGGTCTCACTGACTCACACTGCATCATGGTTTCACACTGTCTCACTGTCTCACATTGTCTCACACTGTCTTACACTGTCTCTCAGTGTATCGCACTGTCTCACACTGTCTCATTGTCTTGCTGTGTCACACTGTCTTACTGCCTCATACTTTCTCACACTGTCTCAAACTGCCTCACACTCTCACACTACCTGGCACTGTCTCGCATCGTCTCACGGTCACTCACTTTATCTCATACACTCCTATCACTGTCTCACACTGTCTCACAGAGTCTCACTGTCTCACACTGTATCACACCGTCTCACTGTCTCACATTGTCTCTCACTGCCTTCCTATATCTCTCAGTGTCTCGCACTGTCTCACTGTCTGACACTTTCTCATAGTCTCACACTATCTCAAACTGCCTCACACTCTCACACTATCTGACACTGTCTCACACTGTTTCACTGTCACTCACTGTCTTACTGTCTTATACTGTCTCACACTGTCGTACACTGTCTCACTGACTCACTGTCTCATACTATCTCACACTGTCTCACACTGCCTCACACAGTCTCACTGTCTCACACTATCTCTCAGTGCCTCACTCTCTCACACTGTCTCACTGTCTCACACTGTCTTACTGTCTCATACTGTCTAACACTGTCTTACACTGTCACACTGGCTCACTGTCTCACACTGTCTCACTGGCTCACTGTCTCACAATGTCTCTCACTGTCTCACTGCCTCACTGTCTTACTATCTCACACTGTCGTACACTGTCTCACTGACTCACACTATCTCATAATCTCCTCTCACTATCACACACTGTCTCATACAGTCTCCCTGTCTCCCACTGTCTCACACTGTCTCACGTTGTCTCACTGTCTCACACGGTCTCACTGACTCACACTGCATCATGGTTTCACACTGTCTCACTGTCTCACATTGTCTCACACTGTCTTACACTGTCTCTCAGTGTATCGCACTGTCTCACACTGTCTCACTGACTCACTGTCTCACACTATCTCACACTGTCTCACTGTCTCACACTGTCTCACACATTCTCACTGTCTCACACTATCTCTCATTGTCTCACTCTCTCACACTGTCTCACACTGTCTCACTGTCTCACACAGTATTACTGTCTCATACTGTCTAACATTGTCTTACATTGTCACACAGTCACACTGTCTCACTGTCTCACTGTCTCACACTGTCTCTCACTGTCTCACTGTCTCACACTGTCTCACTGACTCACACTATCTCATACACTCTTATCATTGTCTCACACTGTCTCATACAGTCTCACAGTCTCACGCTATCTCACATTGTCTCACACTGTCTCACACTGTCTCACTGTCTTGCTGTGTCACACTGTCTTACTGCCTCATACTTTCTCACACTGTCTCAAACTGCCTCACACTCTCACACTACCTGGCACTGTCTCATACCATCTCACTGTCACTCACTCTATCTCATACACTCCTATCACTGTCTCACACTGTCTCACAGAGTCTCACTGTCTCACACTGTCTCACACCGTCTCACTGTCTCACATTGTCTCTTACTGCCTTCCACTGTCTCTCAGTGTCTCGCACTGTCTCACACTGTCTCACTGTCTGACAGTTTCTCATAGTCTCACACTATCTCAAACTACCTCACACTTTCACACTACCTGACACTGTCTCACACTGTTTCACTGTCACTCACTGTCTTACTGTCTTATACTGTCTCTCACTGTCCCACACCGTTTCACTGTCACTCACTGTCTTACTGTCATACACTGTCTCACTGACTCACTGTCTCACACTATCTCACACTGTCTCACACTGCCTCACACAGTCTCACAGTCTCACACTGTATCTCACTGGCTCACGCTGTCTCACGCTGTCTCACTGTCTCACACAGTCTAACACTGTCTCATTGACTCATTGTCTCACACTGTCTCACACTGTTTCACATTGTCTCACTGTCTCACACTGTCTTACTGTCTTATACTGTCTCACACTGTCGTTCACTGTCTCACTGACTCACTGTCTCACACTATCTCACACTGTCTCACACTGCCTCACACAGTCTCACTGTCTCACACTATCTCTCATTGTCTCACTCTGTCACACTGTCTCACTGTCTCACTGTCTCACACCGTCTTACTGTCTCATACTGTCTAACACTGTCTTACACTGTCACACTGTCTCACTGCCTCACACTGTCTCTCACTGTCTCACTGCCTCACTGTCTTACTGTCTCACACTGTCTCACTGTCTCACTGACTCACACTATCTCATACTCTCCTCTCACTATCACACACTGTCTCATACAGTCTCCCTGTATCCCACTGTCTCACACTGTCTCACGTTGTCTCACTGTCTCACACTGTCTCACTGACTCACACTGCATCATGGTCTCACACTGTCTCACCGTCTCACATTGGCTCTCACTGCCTGCCACTGTCTCTCAGTGTCTCGCACTGTCTCACACTGTCTCACTGTCTCACACTGTCTCACACATTCTCACTGTCTCACACTATCTCTCATTGTCTCACTCTCTCACACTGCCTCACACTGTCTCACTGTCTCACACAGTATTACTGTCTCATACTGTCTAACACTGTCTTACATTGTCACACAGTCACACTGTCTCACTGTCTCACACTGTCTCTCACTGTCTCACTGTCTCACACTTTCTCACTGACTCACACTATCTCATACACTTCTATCACTGTCTCACACTGTCTCATACAGTCTCACTGTCTCATGCTATCTCACACTGTCTCACTCTCTTGCTGTTTCACACTGTCTTACTGCTTCATTCTGTCTCACACTGTCTCACACTGTCTTACACTGCCTCACTGTCTCACTTCTCACTGTCACACACTGTCTCACTGTCTCACACTGTCTCACTGTCACACACTGTCTCACTGTCTCACACTGTCTCACTGTCTCACACTTTCTCATAGTCTCACACTGTCTCAAACTGCCTCACACTCTCACACTACCTGGCACTGTCTCACACCGTCTCACTGTCACTCACAATCTCACACTGTCTCTCACTGTCTCACTGTCTCACACAGTCTCACACTGTCTCATTGTCTCATTGTCTCACACAGTCTCACACTGTTTCATTGTCTCATTATTTCACACTGTCTCACACTGTTTCACACTGTCTCACTGTCTCACACTGTCTTACTGTCTTATACTGTCTCACACTGTCGTAAACTGTCTCACTGACTCACTGTCTCACACTATCTCACACTGTCTCACACTGCCTCACACAGTCTCACTGTCTCACACTATCTCTCATTGTCTCAATCTCTCACACTGTCTCACTGTCTCACTGTCCCACACTGTCTTACTGTCTCATACTGTCTAACACTGTCTTACACTGTCACACTGTCTCACTGTCTCACACTGTCTCACTGGCTCACTGTCTCACACTGTCTCTCACTGTCTCACTGCCTCACTGTCTCACACTGTCTCACTGTCTCACTGACTCACACTATCTCATACTCTCCTCTCACTGTCACACACTGTCTCATACAGTCTCCCTGTCTCACAATGTCTCACACTGTCTCGCTGTCTTGCTGGCTCACGCTGTCTTACTGTCTCATACTGTCTCCCACTGTGTCACACTGTCTCCCACTGTCTCACACTGTCTCACTGCCTCACACAGTCTCCCACTGTCTCACGTTGTCTCACTGTCTGTCACTGTCTCACTGACTCACACTGTCTCATACACTCCTATCACTGTCTCACACTGTCTCATACAGTCTCACTGTCTCATGCTATCTCACACTGTCTCACACTGTCTGACACTGTCTCACACTGTCTCACTGTCTCGCTGTTTCACATGTCTTACTGCTTCATATTGTCTCACACTGTCTCACACTGTCTTACACTGCCTCACTGTCTCACTTCTCACTGTCACACACTGTCTCACTGTCTCACACTGTCTCACTGTCTCACACTTTCTCATAGTCTCACACTGTCTCAAACTGCCTCACACTCTCACACTACCTGGCACTGTCTCACACCGTCTCACTGTCACTCACAGTCTCACAATGTCTCTCATTGTCTCACGCTGTCTCTCACTGTCTCACTCTCTCACACAGTCTCACACTGTCTCATTGTCTCACACAGTCTCACACAGTCTCATTGTCTGATTGTTTCACACTGTCTCACACTGTTTCACACTGTCTCACTGTCTCACACTGTCTTACTGTCTTATACTGTCTCACACTGTCGTTCACTGTCTCACTGACTCACTGTCTCACACTATCTCACACTGTCTCACACTGCCTCACACAGTCTCACTGTCTCACACTATCTCTCATTGTCTCAATCTCTCACACTGTCTTACTGTCTCATACTGTCTAACACTGTCTTACACTGTCAAATTGTCTCACTCTCTCACACTGTCTTACACTGTCACACTGTCTCACTGTCTCACGCTGCCTCACTGTCTTACTGACTCACCTACTATCTCATACTCTCCTATCACTGTCTCACACTGTCTCATGCAGTCTCACTCTCACGTAATCTCGCACTGTCTCACACTGTCTCACTGCCTCGCTGTCCCATATTGCCTTACTGTCTCATACTGTCTCACACTGTCTCACACTGTCTCACACTGTCTTACACTGCTTCACTGTCTCACTTCTCACTGTCACACACTGTCTCACTGTCTCACACTGTCTCACTATCTCACACTTTCTCATAGTCTCACACTGTTTCAAACTGTCTCACATTCTCACACTACCTGACACTGTTTCACACTGTCTCATTGTCTCAAACTGCCTCACTGTCTCTCACTGTCTCACACTGGCTCACTGTCTGACACTGTCTCACTGTCTCACACTGTCTCAATCTGTCTCACACTGTCTCAATGTCTCAAAATGTCTCTCACTATATCACACTTTCTGACACTGTATTACTGTCTTAAACTGTCTCACTGTCTCACACTGTCTCACACTGTCTATCAGTGTCTCACTGTATCACACTGTCTTTCACTGTCTCACAGTCTCACTGTCTCACACTATCTCACAGTCTCACTTTCTGACACTGTTTTACTGTCTCATACTGTCTCACACTGTCTCACTCAGTCTTACACTGTCTCACTGTCTCACACCATCTCACACTGTCTCACACTGTCTCACACAGTCTCACTGTCTCACACTATCTCTCATTGTCTCACCCTCTCACACTGTCTCACTGTCTCACACTGTCTTACTGTCTCATACTGTCTAACACTGTCTCACATGGTTTCACACTGTCTCACTTTCTCACGCTGTCTCACACTGTCTCTCAATGTCTCACACTGTCTCACTGTCTCACATTGGCTCTCAATGCCTTCCACTGTCTCTCAATGTCTCACACTGTCTCACACTGTCTCACTGTCTCAAACTGTCTCACTGTCTCACACTGTCTCACACTGTCCCACTGGCTCACACTGTCTCATACTGCCTTACACTGTCTCACTCAGTCTTACACTGTCTCTCACTGTCTCACTGCCTCACACTATCTCACACTGTCTTACTGTCTCATACTGTCTCACACTATCTCACACTGGGTCGCACTCTCTCACTGTTTCACTGCCTCACACTGTCTCACACTGTGTCACACTTTCTAACATTGTCTCTCACTGTCTCACACTGTCTCACACTTCTCACACAGTCTGACTGTGTCACACTGTCTCACTGTCACATTGTCTCTGACTGCCTCCCACTGTCTCTCACTGTCTCACATGGTTTCACACTGTCTCACTTTCTCACGCTGTCTCACACTGTCACTCAATGTCTCACACTGTCTCACACTGTCTCACTTCCTCACACTGTCTCACATTGTCTCACTGTCTCAAACTGTCTCACTGTCTCACACTTTCTCACACCGTCTCACTGACAAACACTGTCTCTCACTGCCTTCCACTGTCCATCACTGTCTCACACTGTTTTACACTGTCTTACAGTGTCACTGTCTCACACTGTCTCACACTGTCTCACACTGCCTCACACCGACTCACACTGTCTCACACTGCCTCACACTGCCTCACACAGTCTTACTGTCTCACGCTATCTCTCATTGTCTCGCTCTCTCACACTGTCTTACACTGTCACACTGTCTCACTGTCTCACGCTGCCTCACTGTCTCACTGACTCACCCACTATCTCAGACTCTCCTCTCACTGCCTCACACTGTCTCATGCAGTCTCACTGTCTCACACTGTCTCACACTGTCTCACACTGTCTCACACCGTCTTACACTGCTTTACTGTCTCACTTCTCACTGTCACACACTGTCTCACTGTCTCGCACTGTCTCACTATCTCACTGACACACACAGTCTTTCACTGTCTCATTGTCTCACTCTCTCACACTGTCTCACACTGTCTCACTGTCTCACACTGTCTTACTGTCTCATACTGTCTAACACTGTCTCACATGGTTTCACACTGTCTCACTTTCTCACGCTGTCTCACACTGTCTCTCAATGTCTCACACTGTCTCACACTGTCTCACTGTCTCACGTTGTATCTCAATGCCTTCCACTGTCTCTCAATGTCTCACACTGTCTCACACTGTCTCACTGTCTCAAACTGTCTCACTGTCTCACACTGTCTCACACTGTCCCATTGGCTCACACTGTCTCATACTGCCTTACACTGCCTCACTCAGTCTTACACTGTCTCACTGCCTCACACTATCTCACACTGTCTCATTGTCTCACACTGTCTCACTGTCTCACTGTCTCACACTGTCTTACTGTCTCATACTGTCTCACACTGTCTCACACTGTCTCACACTGGGTCGCACTCTCTCACTGTTTCACTGCCTCAGACTGTCTCACTTTGTGTCACACTTTCTAACATTGTCTCTCACTGTCTCACACTGTCTCACACTTCTCACACAGTCTGACTGTGTCACACTGTCTCACTGCCACATTGTCTCTGACTGCCTCCCACTGTCTCTCACTGAGTCACATGGTTTCACACTGTCTCACTTTCTCACGCTGTCTCTCACTGTCACTCAACGTCTCACACTGTCTCACACTGTCTCACTGTCTCACATTGTATCTCAATGCCTTCCACTGTCTCTTAATGTCTCACACTGTCTCACACTGTCTCACTGCCTCAAACTGTCTCACTGTCTCACACTGTCTCACACTGTCCCACTGTCTCACACTGTCTCACACTGTCTCTCACTGTCTCACACTGTCTCACGCTGTCTCACACTGTCTCTCACTGCCTTCCACTGTCTCTCACTTTCTCAGACTGCCTCACACTGTCTCACTGTCTCAAACGGTCCCACAGTGTCACACTGTCTGACACTGTCTCACTGTCGAACTGTCTCACACTGTCTCTCAATGTCTCACTGTCTCACTGTCTCACTGTCTCACATTGTCTCTCACTGTCTCACTGTCTCACTGTCTCACTGCATCACTGTATCACTGACTCACTGTCTCACACTATCTCTCATTGTCTCACTCTCTCACACTGTCTCACTGTCTCACACTGTCTCACTGGCTCACTGTCACACACTGTCTCACTGCCTCACACTGTCTTACTATCTCACACTTTCTCATAGTCTCACACAGTCTCTCACTGTCTCACTGTCGCACACTGTCTCACACTGTCTCACTGTCTCACACTTTCTCACAGTCTCATAATCTCACACTGTTTCAAACTGTCTCACACTCTCACACTACCTGACACTGTCTCACACCGTCTCACTGTCGCTCACCGTCTCTCATTGTCTCACTCTCTCACACAGTCTTACACTGCTGTCTCACTGTCTCAAACTGCCTCACTGTCTCACTCAGTCTTACACTGTCTCAAACTGCCTCACTGTCTCACACTATCTCACACTGTCTCACTGTCTCACACTGTCTCACTGTCTCACACTGTCTCACACAGTCTCACTGTCTCACACTATCTCACATTGTCTCACTCTCTCACACTGTCTTACTGTCTCATACTGTCTAACACTGTCTTACACTGTCACACTGTTTCACTGTCTCACACTGTCTCACACTTCTCACACAGTCTGACTGTGTCACACTGTCTCACTGGCACATTGACTCTCAATGCCTTCCACTGTCTCTCACTGTCTCACATGGTTTCACACTGTCCCACATTCGCACGCTGTCTCACACTGTCTCACAGTGTCTCACACTGTCTCACTGTCTCACATTGTCTCTCAATGCCTTCCACTGTCTCTCAATGTCTCACACTGCCTCACACTGTCTCACTATCTCAAACTGTCTCACTGTCTTACACTGTCTCACACTGTCTCTCACTGTCCCACACTGTCTCACACTGCCTCACACTGTCTCTCACTGCCTTCCACTGTCTCTCACTGTCTCAGACGGTCTCACTGTCTCGCACTGTCTCAGACTGTCTCACTGTCTCACACTGTCTCTCACTGTCTGACTGTCTCACAGTCTCACACTGTCTCACTGGCTCACTGTCTCACACTGTCTCAATCTGTCTCACACTGTCTCAATGTCTCAAACTGTCTCTCACTGTATCACACTTTCTGACACTGTATCACGGTCTCAAACTGTCTCACACTGTCTCACACTGTCTCACACTGTCTATCAGTGTCTCACTGTCTCACACTGTCTTTCACTGTTTCACAGTCTCACTGTCTCACACTATCTCACACTGTCTCACTGTCTGACACCGTTTTACTTTCTCATACTGTCTCACACTGTCTCTCTCAGTCTTACACTGTCTCACTGTCTCACTGGCTCACTGTCTCACTGCCTCACACTGTCTCACACTGTATCACACTGCCATCCACTGTCTCTCACTGTCGCTCGCTGTCTCTCACTGTCTCACCGTCGCTCACCGTCTCACACTGTCTCTCACTGTCTCAAACTGTCTCACTTTCTCACACTGGCTCACTGCCTCACTGTCTCTCACTGTCTCACACTGTCTCAATCTGCCTCACACTGTCTCAATGTCTCAAACTGTCTCTCACTGCCTCACACTGTCGCACACTGTCTCACTGTCTCAAACAGTCTCACTGTCTCTCACTGTCTCTCACTGTCTCAATCTGCCTCACACTGTCTCAATGTCTCAAACTGTCTCTCACTGCCTCACACTGTCGCACACTGTCTCACTGTCTCAAACAGTCTCACTGTCTCAAACTGTCTCAGTCTCACACTGTCTCACACTGTCTCACTGTCTCAAACTGTCTCACAGTCTCACACTGTCTCACTGTCTCTCACTGCCTCACACTGTCTCACACTGTATCACACTGCCATCCACTGTCTCTCACTGTCGCTCGCTGTCTCACACTGTCTCACTGTCTCACACTGTCTCACTGTCTCACCGTCGCTCACCGTCTCACACTGTCTCTCACTGTCTCAAACTGTCTCACTGTCTCACACTGGCTCACTGCCTCACTGTCCTTCACTGTCTCACACTGTCTCAATCTGCCTCACACTGTCTCAATGTCTCAAACTGTCTCTCACTGCCTCACACTGTCGCACACTGTCTCACTGTCTCAAACAGTCTCACTGTCTCAAACTGTCTCACTGTCTCACACTGTTTCACACTGTCTCACTGTCTCACACTGTCTCACTGTCTCAAACTGCCTCACTGTCTCACACTGTCTCAAACTGTCTCTCACTGCCTCACACTGTCACACACTGTCTCACTGTCTCAAACTGTCTCACTGTCTCAAACTGTCTCACTGTCTCACACTGTCTCACACAGTCTCACTGTCTCACACTATCTCTCACTGTCTCGCTGTCTCACACTGTCTCACTGGCTCACTGTCACACACTGTCTCACTGTCTCACACTGTCTCACACTGTCTCACACTTTCTCATAGTCTCACACTGTCTCAAACTGTCTCACCATCTCACACTGTCTCACTGTCTCTCACTGCCTCACACTGTCTCACACTGTATCACACTGCCATCCACTGTCTCTCACTGTCGCTCGCTGTCTCACACTGTCTCACTGTCTCACACTGTCTCACACGGCCTCACACTATCCATCACTGTCTCACTGTCTCACCGTCGCTCACCGTCTCACACTGTCTCTCACTGTCTCAAACTGTCTCACTGTCTCACACTGGCTCACTGCCTCACTGTCCTTCACTGTATCACACTGTCTCAATCTGCCTCACACGGTCTCAATGTCTCAAACTGTCTCTCACTGCCTCACACTGTCGCACACTGTCTCACTGTCTCAAACAGTCTCACTGTCTCAAACTGTCTCACTGTCTCACACTGTCTCACTGTCTCACACTGTCTCACTGTCTCAAACTGCCTCACTGTCTCACACTGTCTCAAATTGTCTCTCACTGCCTCACACTGTCACACACTGTCTCACTGTCTCACACTGGCTCACTGTCACACACTGTCTCACTGTCTCACACTGTCTCACTGTCTCACACTGTCTCACACTGTCTCACACTGTCTCAATCTGCCTCACACTGTCTCAATGTCTCAAACTGTCTCTCACTGCCTCACACTGTCGCACACTGTCTCACTGTCTCAAACAGTCTCACTGTCTCAAACTGTCTCACTGTCTCACACTGTCTCACTCTGTCTCACTGTCTCACACTATCTCTCACTGTCTCGCTGTCTCACACTGTCTCACTGGCTCACTGTCACACACTGTCTCACTGTCTCACACTGTCTCACTGTCTCACACTGTCTCACACTGTCTCACACTGCCTCACACTGTCACACACTGTCTCACTGTCTCAAACTGCCTCACTGTCTCAAACTGTCTCACTGTCTCACACTGTCTCACACAGTCTCACTGTCTCACACTATCTCTCACTGTCTCGCTGTCTCACACTGTCTCACTGGCTCACTGTCACACACTGTCTCACTGTCTCACACTGTCTCACTGTCTCACACTGTCTCACACTGTCTCACACTTTCTCATAGTCTCACACTGTCTCAAACTGTCTTACACTCTTTCACTACCTGACACTGTTTCACACCGTCTCACTGTCACTCATTGCCTTCCAGTCTCTCTCACTGTCTCACACTGTCTCTCACTGTCTCACACTGTCTCATGCTGTCTCACACTGTCTCTCACTGCCTTCCACTGTCTATCACTGTCTCACACTGTTTTACACTGTCTTATAGTCTCACTGTCTCACACTGTCTCACACTGTCTCACACTGTCTCACTGTCTCACTGACTCACACTATCTCCTTCTCTCCTCTCACTGTCTCACACTGTCTCATGCAGTCTCACTGTCTCACGCTATCTCACACTGTCTCACACTATCTCAAACTGTCTCACTGCCTCACTGTCTCACACTGTCTTACTGTCTCATACTGTCTCACAATGTCTCACACTGTCTTACACTGCTTCACTGTCTCACTTCTCACTGTCACACACTGTATCAGTGTCTCACACTGTCTCACTGTCTCACACTTTCTCACAGTCTCATAATCTCACTCTGTTTCAAACTGTCTCACACTCTCACACTACCTGACACTGTCTCACACCATCTCACTGTCGCTCACCGTCTCTCATTGTCTCACTCTCTCACACTGTCTTACACTGCTGTCTCACTGTCTCAAACTGCCTCACTGTCTCACACTGTCTCACTGTCTCACGGTCTCACACTGTCTATCAGTGTCTCACTGTCTCTCACTGTCTCACTATCTCACTGACACATCCTGTCTTTCACTGTCTCACAGTCTCACTGTCTCACACTATCTCACACTGTCTCACTGTCTGACACTGTTTTACTGTCTCATACTGTCTCACACTCTCTCACTCAGTCTTACACTGTCTCACTGTCTCACACTATCTCACACTGTCTCACTGTCTCACACTGTCTCACTGTCTCACACTGTCTCATACAGTCTCACTGTCTCACACTATCTCTCATTGTCTCACTCTCTCACACTGTCTTACTGTCTCATAATGTCGAACACTGTCTTACACTGTCACACTGTCACACTGTTTCACTGTCTCACACTGTCTCACACCGTCTCACACTGTCTTACACGATCTCACACTGTCTCACACTGCCTCACACAGTCTTACTGTCTCACACTATCTCTCATTGTCTCACTCTCTCACACTGTCTTATACTACTGTCCCACTGTCTCACGCTGCCTCACTGTCTCACTGTCTCACACTGTCTCACTGTCTCACTGACTCACACTATCTCATTCTCTCCTCTCACTGTTTCACACTGTCTCATGCATTCTCACTGTCTCACGCTATCTCACACTGTCTCACACTATCTCAAACTGTCTCACTGCCTCACTGTCTCACACTGTCTTACTGTCTCATACTGTCTCACAATGCCTCACACTGTCTTACACTGCTTCACTGTCTCACTTCTCACTGTCACACACTGTATCACTGTCTCACACTGTCTCACACAGTCTCACTGTCTCACACTATCTCTCATTTCTCACTCTCTCACACTGTCTTACGGTCTCATACTGTCTAACACTGTCTTACACTGTCACACTGTCACACTGTTTCACTGTCTCACACTGTCTCACACTTCTCACACAGTCTGACTGTGTCACACTGTCTCACTGGCACATTGACTCTCAATGCCTTCCACTGTCTCTCACTGTCTCACATGGTTTCACACTGTCCCACATTCACACGCTGTCTCACACTGTCTCACAGTGTCTCACACTGTCTCACTGTCTCAAACTGCCTCACTGTCTCACTCAGTCTTACACTGTCTCAAACTGCCTCACTGTCTCACACTATCTCACACTGTCTCACTGTCTCACACTGTCTCACTGTCTCACACTGTCTCACACAGTCTCACTGTCTCACACTATCTCTCATTGTCTCACTCTCTCACACTGTCTTACTGTCTCATACTGTCTAACACTGTCTTACACTGTCACACTGTCACACTGTTTCACTGTCTCACACTGTCTCACACTTCTCACACAGTCTGACTGTGTCACACTGTCTCACTGGCACATTGACTCTCAATGCCTTCCACTGTCTCTCACTGTCTCACATGGTTTCACACTGTCCCACATTCGCACGCTGTCTCACACTGTCTCACAGTGTCTCACACTGTCTCACTGTCTCAAATTGTCTCTCAATGCCTTCCACTGTCTTTAAATGTCTCTCAATGTCTCACACTGTCTCACACTGTCTCACTGTCTCACACTGTCTCACACTGTCTCACTATCTCAAACTGTCTCATTGTCTTACACTGCCTCACACTGTCTCTCACTGTCCCACACTGGCTCACACTGTCTCACACTGTCTCTCACTGCCTTCCACTGACTCTCACTGTCTCAGACGGTCTCACTGTCTCGCACTGTCTCAGACTGTCTCACTGTCTCACACTGTCTCTCACTGTCTGACTGTCTCACAGTCTCACACTGTCTCACTGGCTCACTGTCTGACACTGTCTCACTGTCTCACACTGTCTCAATCTGTCTCACACTGTCTCAATGTCTCAAACTGTCTCTCACTGTATCACACTTTCTGACACTGTATCACTGTCTCAAACTGTCTCACTGTCTCACACTGTCTCACACTGTCTCGCACTGTCTATCAGTGTCTCACTGTCTCACACTGTCTTTCACTGCCTCACAGTCTCACTGTATCATACTATCTCACACTGTCTCACTGTCTGACACTGTTTTACTTTCTCATACTGTCTCACACTGTCTCTCTCAGTCTTACGCTGTCTCACTGGCTCACTGGCTCACTGTCTCACACTATCTCACACTGTCTCACTGTCTCACACTGTCTTACTGTCTCATACTGTCTCACTGTTTCACGGTCTCACACTGTCTCTCACTGCCTCACACTGTCTCATACTGTATCACACTGCCATCCACTGTCTCTCACTGTCGCTCGCTGTCTCACACTGTCTCACTGTCTCACACTGTCTCACTGTCTCACAGTGTCTCACACTGTCTCAAACTGTCTCACTTTCTCACACTGGCTCACTGCCTCACTGTCTCTCACTGTCTCACACTGTCTCAATCTGCCTCACAGTGCCTCACACTATCCCTCACTGTCTAACTGTCTCACCGTCGCTTACCGTCTCACACTGTCTCTCACTGTTTCAAACTGTCTCACTTTCTCACACTGGCTCACTGCCTCACTGTCTCTCACTGTCTCACACTGTCTCAATCTGCCTCACACTGTCTCAATGTCTCAAACTGTCTCTCACTGCCTCACACTGTCGCACACTGTCTCACTGTCTCAAACAGTCTCACTGTCTCACACTGTCTCACTCAGTCTCACTGTCTCACACTATCTCTCGCTGTCTCGCTGTCTCACACTGTCTCACTGGCTCACTGTCACACACTGTCTCACTGTCTCACACTGTCTCACTGTCTCTCACTGCCTCACACTGTCTCACACTGTATCACACTGCCATCCACTGTCTCTCACTGTCGCTCGCTGTCTCACACTGTCTCACACTGTCTCACACAGTCTCACTGTCTCACACTATCTCTCATTGTCTCACTCTCTCACACTGTCTTACTGTCTCATACTGTCTAACACTGTCTTACACTGTCACACTGTCACACTGTTTCACTGTCTCACACTGTCTCACACTTCTCACACAGTCTCACTGTGTCACACTGTCTCACTGGCACATTGACTCTCAATGCCTTCCACTGTCTCTCACTGTCTCACATGGTTTCACACTGTCCCACATTCGCACGCTGTCTCACACTGTCTCACAGTGTCTCACACTGTCTCACTGTCTCACATTGTCTCTCAATGCCTTCCACTGTCTCTCAATGTCTCACACTGTCTCACACTGTCTCACTGTCTCACACTGCCTCACACTGTCTCACTATCTCAAACTGTCTCACTGTCTTACACTTTCTCAGACTGTCTCTCACTGTCCCACACTGTCTCACACTGTCTCTCACTGCCTTCCACTGTCTCTCACTGTCTCAGACGGTCTCACTGTCTCGCACTGTCTCAGACTGTCTCACTGTCTCACACTGCCTCTCACTATCTGACTGTCTCACGGTCTCACACTGTCTCACTGGCTCACTGTCTGACACTGTCTCACTGTCTCACACTGTCTCAATCTGTCTCACACTGTCTCAATGTCTCAAACTGTCTCTCACTGTATCACACTTTCTGACACTGTATCACTGTCTCAAACTGTATCACTGTCTCACACTGCCTCACACTGTCTCACACTGTCTATCAGTGTCTCACTGTCTCACACTGTCTTTCACTGTCTCACAGTCTCACTGTCTCATACTATCTCACACTGTCTCACTGTCTGACACTGTTTTACTTTCTCATACTGTCTCACACTGTCTCTCTCAGTCTTACACTGTCTCACTGGCTCACTGTCTCACTGCCTCACACTGTCTCACACTGTATCACACTGCCATCCACTGTCTCTCACTGTCGCTCGCTGTCTCACACTGTCTCACTGGCTCACACTGTCTCACACTGTCTCACACTATCCATCACTGTCTCACTGTCTCAAACTGTCTCACTGTCTCACACTGTCTCAAACTGTCTCTCACTGCCTCACACTGTCGGACACTGTCTCACTGTCTCATACTGTCTCACTGTCTCAAACTGTCTCACTGTCTCACACTGTCTCACTGTCTCTCACTGCCTCACACTGCCTCACACTGTACCACACTGCCATCCACTGTTTCTCACTGTCGCTCGCTGTCTCAAACTGTCTCACTGTCTCACACTGGCTCACTGCCTCACTGTCCCTCACTGTCTCACACTGTCTCACACTGTCTCAATCTGCCTCACACTGTCTTTCACTGTCTCATTGTCTCTCACTGCCTCACACTGTCTCACACTGTCTCACTGTCTCACACTGTCTTACTGTCTCATACTGTCTAACACTGTCTCACATGGTTTCACACTGTCTCACTTTCTCACACAGTCTCACACTGTCTCTCAATGCCTCACACTGTCTCACACTGTCTCACTGTCTCACATTGGCTCTCAATGCCTTCCACTGTCTCTCAATGTCTCACACTGTCTCACACTGTCTCACTGTCTCAAACTGTCTCACTGTCTCACACTGTCACACACTGTCCCACTGTCTCACACTGTCTCACACTGGGTCGCACTTTCTCACTGTTTCACTGCCTCAGACTGTCTCACTTTGTGTCACACTTTCTAACATTGTCTCTCGCTGTCTCACACTGCCTCACACTTCTCACACAGTCTGACTGTGTCACACTGTCTCACTGCCACATTGTCTCTGACTGCCTCCCACTGTCTCTCACTGAGTCACATGGTTTCACACTGTCTCACTTTCTCACGCTGTCTCACACTGTCACTCAACGTCTCACACTGTCTCACACTGTCTCACTGTCTCACATTGTATCTCAATGCCTTCCACTGTCTCTCAATGTCTCACACTGTCTCACACTGTCTCACTGCCTCAAACTGTCTCACTGTCTCACACTGTCTCAAACTGTCTCACTGTCTGACACTGTTTTACTCTCTCATACTGTCTCACACTGTCTCACTCAGTCTTGCACTGTCTCACTGTCTCACTGTCTCACACTGTCTCAATGTATCACACAGTCTCACTGTCTCACACTATCTCTCATTGTCTCACTCTCTCACACTGTCTTATTGTCTCATACTGTCGAACACTGTCTTACACTGTCACACTGTCACACTGTTTCACTGTCTCACACTGTCTCACACTTCTCACACAGTCTGACTGTGTCACACTGTCTCACTGGCACGTTGACTCTGACTGCCTTATACTGTCTCTCACTGTCTCACATGGTTTCACACTGTCCCACATTCACATGCTGTCTCACACTGTCTCACAGTGTCTCACACTGCCTCACTGTCTCACATTGTCTCTCAATGCCTTCCACTGTCTCTCAATGTCTCACACTGTCTCACACTGTATCACTGTCTCACACTGTCTCTAACTGTCCCACACTGTCTCACGCTGTCTCACACTGTCTCTCACTGCCTTCCACTGTCTCTCACTGTCTCAGACTGTCTCACTGTCTCACACTGTCTCTCACTGTCTCACTGCCTCACGGTCTCACGCTGTCTCACTGGCTCACTGTCTGACACTGTCTCACTGTCTCACACTGTCTCAATCTGTCTCACACTGTCTCAATGTCTCAAAATGTCTCTCACTATATCACACTTTCTGACACTGTATTACTGTCTTAAACTGTATCACTGTCTCACACTGTCTCACACTGTCTATCAGTGTCTCACTGTATCACACTGTCTTTCACTGTCTCACAGTCTCACTGTCTCACACTATCTCACGCTGTCTCACTGTCTGACACTGTATTACTTTCTCATACTGTCTCACACTGTCTCTCTCAGTCTTACACTGTCAAACTGCCTCACTGTCTCACACTGTCTCACTGTCTCACGGTCTCACACGGTCTATCAGTTTCTCACTTTCTCACACTGTCTCACACTGTCTCTCACTCTCTCACACTGTCTCACGCTGTCTCACACTGTCTCTCACTGCCTTCCACTGTCTCTCACTTTCTCAGACTGTCTCACACTGTCTCACTGCCTCAAACGGTCTCACAGTGTCACACGGTCTGACACTGTCTCACTGTCGAACTGTCTCACACTGTCTCACTGTCTCACTGGCTCACTGCCTCACACTATCTCACACTGTCTCACTGTCTCACACTGTCTCTCACTGCCTTTCACTATCTCTCACTGTCTCACACTGTCTCACACTGTCTCACTGTCTCACGCTGTCTCACTGTCTCATACTGCCTTACACTGTCTCACTCAGTCTTACACTGGCTCACTGCCTCACTGCCTCACACTATCTCACACTGTATCATTGTTTCACACTGTCTCACTGTCTTACTGTCTCACACTGTCTTACTGTCTCATACTGTCTCACACTGTCTCACACTGGGTCGCACTCTCTCACTGTTTCACTGCCTCACACTGTCTCACACCGTCTCAATGTCTCACACTGTCTCTCACTGCCTTTCACTGTCTCTCACTTTCTCACACTGTCTCACACTGTCTCACTGTCTCACACTGCCTCACACTGTCTCACTGTCTCACACTGTCTCACTGTCTCACTGCATCACTGTATCACTGTATCACTGACTCACTGTCTCACACTATCTCACACTGTTGCACACTGTCTCACACAGTCTCACTGGCTCACACTATCTCTCATTGTCTCACTATCTCACACTGTCTCACTGTCTCATACTGTCTAACACTGTCTTACACTGTCACACTGTTTCACTGTCTCACACTGTCTCACACTGTCTCACTGTCTCAAACTGTCTCACTGTCTCACACTGTCTCACACTATCTCACTGTATCAAACTGTCTCACTGTCTCACACTGTCTCACACTGTCCCACTGGCTCACACTGTCTCATACTGCCTTACACTGTCTCACTCAGTCTTACACTGTCTCACTGTCTCACTGCCTCACACTATCTCACACTGTCTCATTGTCTCACACTGTCTCACTGTCTCACACTGCCTTACTGTCTCATACTGTCTCACACTGTCTCATACTAATTCGCACTCTCTCACTGTTTCACTGCCTCACACTGTCTCACTTTGTGTCACACTTTCTAACATTGTCTCTCACTGTCTCACACTTCTCACACAGTCTGACTGTGTCACACTGTCTCACTGTCACATTGTCTCTGACTGCCTCCCACTGTCTCTCACTGAGTCACATGGTTTCACACTGTCTCACTTTCTCACGCTGTCTCACACTGTCACTCAACGTCTCACACTGTCTCACACTGTCTCACTGTCTCACATTGTATCTCAATGCCTTCCACTGTCTCTCAGTGTCTCACACTGTCTCACACTGTCTCACTGCCTCAAACTGTCTCACTGTCTCACACTTTCTCACACTGTACCACTGTCTCACACTGTCTCACACTGTCTCACACTGTCTCTCACTGTCTCACACTGTCTCACGCTGTCTCACACTGTCTCTCACTGCCTTCCACTGTCTCTCACTTTCTCAGACTTTCTCACACTGTCTCACTGTCTCAAACGGTCTCACAGTGTCACACTGTCTGACACTGTCTCACTGTCAAACTGTCTCACACTGCCTCACTGTCTCACTGGCTCACTGCCTCACACTATCTCACACTGGCTCACTGCCTCACACTATCTCACACTGTCTCACTGTCTTCACTGTCTCACACTGCCTTTCACTATCTCTCACTGTCTCACACTGTCTGACACTGTCTCACTGTCTCACGCTGCCTCACTGTCTCATACTGCCTTACACTGTCTCACTCAGTCTTACACTGTCTCACTGTCTCATTGCCTCACACTATCTCACACTGTATCATTGTCTCACACTGTCTCACTGTCTTACTGTCTCACACTGTCTTACTGTCTCATACTGTCTCACACTGTCTCACACTGGGTCGCTCTCTCTCACTGTTTCACTGCCTCACACTGTCTCACACCGTCTCAATGTCTCACACTGTCTCTCACTGCCTTTCACTGTCTCTCACTTTCTCACACTGTCTCACACTGTCTCACTGTCTCACTGTCTCACACTGCCTCACACTGTCTCACTGTCTCACTGTCTCACATTGTCTCTCACTGTCTCACTGCATCACTGTATCACTGACTCACTGTCTCACACTATCTCACACTGTCGCACACTGTCTCACACAGACTCATTGGCTCACACTATCTCTCATTGTCTCACTCTCTCACACTGTCTCACTGTCTCACTGTCTCACACTGTCTCACTGGCTCACTGTCACACACTGTCTCACTGCCTCACACTGGCTCACTATCTCACACTTTCTCATAGTCTCACACTGTCTCACACTGTCTCACACTCTTTCACTACCTGGCACTGTCTCACACCGTCTCACTGTCACTCATTGCCTTCCAGTGTCTCTCACTCTCTCAAACTGTCTCTCACTGTCTCACTGCCTCACACTCTCTCACACCGTCTCACACTGTCTCACACTGCCTCACATAGTCTTACTGTCTCACACTATCTCTCATTGTCTCACTCTCTCACACTGTCTTATACTACTGTCTCACTGTCTCACGCTGCCTCACTGTCTCACTGTCTCACACTGTCTCACACTGTCTCTCACTGTCTCACACTATCTCACACTGTCTCTCACTGACTCACACTATTTCATTCTCTCCTCTCACTGTCTCACACTGTCTCTCACTGTCTCACACTGTCTCACTGTCTCACTGACTCACACTATCTCATTCTCTCCTCTCACTGTCTCACACTGTCTCATGCAGTCTCACTGTCTCACGCTATCTCACACTGTCTCACACTATCTCAAACTGCCTCACTGCCTCACTGTCTCACACTGTCTTACTGTCTCATACTGTCTCACAATGCCTCACACTGTCTTACACTGCTTCACTGTCTCACTTCTCACTGTCACACACTGTATCACTGTCTCACACTGTCTCACTGTCTCACACTTTCTCACAGTCTCATAATCTCACACTATTTCAAACTGTCTCACACTCTCACATTATCTGACACTGTCTCACACCGTCTCACTGTCGCTCACCGTCTCTCATTGTCTCACTCTCTCACACTGTCTTACACTGCTGTGTCACTGTCTCAAACTGCCTCACTGTCTCACACTGTCTCACTGTCTCAAACTGCCTCACTGTCTCACACTGTCTCACTGTCTCACGGTCTCACACTGTCAATCAGTTTCTCACTGTCTCACACTGTCTCTCACTGTCTCTCACTGTCTCACTATCTCACTGACACACACTGTCTTTCACTGTCTCACAGTCTCACTGTCTCACACTATCTCACACTGTCTCACTGTCTGACACTGTTTTACTCTCTCATACTGTCTCACACTGTCTCACTCAGTCTTGCACTGTCTCACTGTCTCACACTGTCTCAATGTATCACACTGTCTCACTGTCTCACACTGTCTCACACAGTCTCACTGTCTCACACTATCTCTCATTGTCTCACTCTCTCACACTCTCTTATTGTCTCATACTGTCTAACACTGTCTTACACTGTCACACTGTTTCACTGTCTCACACTGTCTCACACTTCTCACACAGTCTGACTGTGTCACACTGTCTCACTGGCACATTGACTCTGACTGCCTTACACTGTCTCTCACTGTCTCACATGGTTTCACACTGTCCCACATTCACATGCTGTCTCACACTGTCTCACAGTGTCTCACACTGTCTCACTGTCTCACATTGTCTCTCAATGCCTTCCACTGTCTCTCAATGTCTCACACTGTCTCACACTGTATCACTGTCTCACACTGTCTCACACTGTCTCACTATCTCAAACTGTCTCACTGTCTTGCACTGTCTCACACTGTCTCTCACTGTCCCACACTGTCCCACACTGTCTCACGCTGTCTCACACTGGCTCTCACTGCCTTCCACTGTCTCTCACTGTCTCAGACTGTCTCACTGTCTCACACTGTCTCTCACTGTCTCACTGCCTCACGGTCTCACACTGTCTCACTGGCTCACTGTCTGACACTGTCTCACTGTCTCACACTGTCTCAATCTGTCTCACACTGTCTCAATGTCTCAAAATGTCTCTCACTATATCACACTTTCTGACACTATATCACTGTCTCAAACTGTCTCACACTGGCTCACACTGTCTTTCACTGTCTCACAGTCTCACTGTCTCACACTATCTCACACTGTCTCACTGTCTGACACTGTATTACTTTATCATACTGTCTCACACTGTCTCTCACAGTCTTACACTGTCAAACTGGCTCACTGTCTCACTGTCTCACACTATCTCACACTGTCTCACTGTCTCACCCTGTCTTACTGTCTCACTGTTTCACGGTCTCACACTGTCTCTCACTGTCTCACATTGTCTCACACTGTCTCACTGTCTCTCACTGCCTCACACTGTCTCACACTGTATCACACTGTCATCCACTGTCGCTCGCTGTCTCACACTGTCTCACAGTCTCACACTGTCTCACACAGTCTCACTGTCTCACACTATCTCTCATTGTCTCACTCTCTCACACTGTCTTACTGTCTCATACTGTCTAACACTGTCTTACACTGTCACACTGTCACACTGTTTCACTGTCTCGCACTGTCTCACACTTCTCACAAAGTCTGACTGTGTCACACTGTCTCACTGGCACATTGATTCTGACTGCTTTACACTGTCTCTCACTGTCTCACATGGTTTCACACTGTCCTACATTCACATGCTGTCTCACACTGTCTCACAGTGTCTCACACTGTCTCACTGTCTCACATTGTCTCTCAATGCCTTCCACTGTCTCTCAATGTCTCACACTGTCTCACACTGTCTCACACTGTCTCACACTGTCTCACTATCTCAAACTGTCTCACTGTCTTACAGTGTCTCACACTGTCTCACACTGTCTCACACTGTCTCACTATCTCAAACTGTCTCACTGTCTTACACTGTCTCACACTGTCTCTCACTGTCCCACACTGTCTCTCACTGTCCCACACTGTCTCACGCTGTCTCACACTGTCTCTCACTGCCTTCCACTGTCTCTCACTGTCTCACACTGTCTCACTGTCTCAGACGGTCTCACTGTCTCGTACTGTCTCAGACTGTCTCACTGTCTCACACTGTCTCTCACTGTCTCACGGTCTCACACTGTCTCACTGGCTCACTGTCTGACACTGTCTCACACTGTCCCACACTGTCTCACGCTGTCTCACACTGTCTCTCACTGCCTTCCACTGTCTCTCACTGTCTCACACTGTCTCACTGTCTCAGACGGTCTCACTGTCTCGTACTGTCTCAATCTGTCTCACACTGTCTCAATGTCTCAAAATGTCTCTCACTATATCACACTTTCTGACACTGTATCACTGTCTCAAACTTTCTCACTGTCTCACACTGTCTCACACTGGCTCACACTGGCTCACACTGTCTATCAGTGTCTCACTGTATCACACTGTCTTTCACTGTATCACAGTCTCACTGTCTCACACTATCTCACACTGTCTCACTGTCTGACACTGTATTACTTTCTCATACTGTCTCACACTGTCTCTCTCAGTCTTACACTGTCTCACTGTCTCACTGTCTCACTGTCTCACACTATCTCACACAGTCTCACTGTCTCACACTGTCTTACTGTCTCATACTGTCTCACTGTTTCACGGTCTCACACTGTCTCTCACTGTCTCACATTGTCTCACACTGTCTCACTGTCTCTCACTGCCTCACACTGTCTCACACTGTCATCCACTGTCTCTCACTGTCGCTCGCTGTCTCACACTGTCTCGCTGTCTCACACTGTCTCTCACTGTCTCACTGTCTCACGGTCTCACACTGTCTCACTGGCTCACTGTCTGACACTGTCTCACTGTCTCACACTGTCTCAATCTATCTCACACTGTCTCAATGTCTCAAAATGTCTCTCATGTATCACACTTTCTGACACTGTATCACTGTCTCAAACTGTCTCACTGTCTCACACTGTCTCACACTGTCTCACACTGTCTATCAGTGTCTCACTGTCTCACACTGTCGTTCACTGTCTCACAGTCTCACTGTCTCACACTATCTCACACTGTCTCACTGTCTGACACTGTATTACTTTCTCATACTGTCTCACACTGTCTCTCTCAGTCTTACACTGTCTCACTGTCTCACACTATCTCACACTGTCTCACTGTCTCACACTGTCTTACTGTCTCATACTGTCTCACTGTTTCACGGTCTCACACTGTCTCTCACTGTCTCACATTGTCTCACACTGTCTCACTGTCTCTCACTGCCTCACACTGTCTCACACTGTATCACACTGTCATCCACTGTCTCTCACTGTCGCTCGCTGTCTCACACTGTCTCACTGTCTCACACTGTCTCACACAGTCTCACTTTCTCACACTATCTCTCATTGTCTCACTCTCTCTCACACTGTCTTACTGTCTCATACTGTCTAACACTGTCTTACACTGTCACACTGTCACACTGTTTCACTGTCTCACACTGTCTCACACTTCTCACACAGTCTGACTGTGTCACACTGTCTCACTGGCACATTGACTCTGACTGCTTTACACTGTCTCTCACTGTCTCACATGGTTTCACACTGTCCCACATTCACATGCTGTCTCACACTGTCTCACAGTGTCTCACACTGTCTCACTGTCTCACATTGTCTCTCAATGCCTTCCACTGTCTCTCAATGTCTCACACTGTCTCACACTGTCTCACTGTCTCACACTATCTCACACTGTCTCACTGTCTGACACTGTATTACTTTCTCATACTGTCTCACACTGTCTCTCTCAGTCTTACACTGTCTCACTGGCTCACTGTCTCACTGTCTCACACTATCTCACTCTGTCTCACTGTCTCATACTGTCTTACTGTCTCATACTGTCTCACTGTTTCACGGTCTCACACTGTCTCACACTGTCTCACATTGTCTCACACTGTCTCACTGTCTCTCACTGCCTCACACTGTCTCACACTGTGTCACACTGTCTCATGCTGTCTCACACTGTATCACACTTTCTCACACTTCTCACACAGTGTCACTGCCTCACACTGTCTCACTGTCTCGCGGTCTCTCACTGCCTTCCACTGTCTCTTACTGTCTCACATTGTCTCACACTGTCTCGCTGTCGCACACTGTATCACACTGTCTCTCTCTGTCTCACACTTTCTCACACCATCTCACTGACTCACACTGTCTCTCACTGCCTTCCACTGTCTATCACTGTCTATCACTGTCTCACTGTCTCAAACTGTCTCACTGTCTCACACTGTTTCACACTGTCTAACTGTCTCACACTGTCTTACACTGTCTCACTGATTCACTGTCTCACACTATCTCACAATGTCTCACTGTCTCACACTGTCTCTCACAGTCTCACTGTCTCACACTAACTCTCATTGTCACACTCTCTCACACTATCTCACACTGTCTCACTGTCTCACTGTCTCACACTGTCTTACTGTCTCATATTGTCGAACACTATCTTATACTTACACTGTGAGGAAGTTATGTCAGAACCGAGTGTACTATGCTTAAACAAAGGGGACTACAGTGGAATGAGGGCAGAGTTGTCTAAAGTAGACTGGAAACACAGACTAAACGGTGACACAATTGAGGAACAGTGGAGGACTTTTAAGGAGCTCTTTCATAGTGCGCAACAGAAATATATTCCAGTGAAAAAGAAGGGCGGTTTGAGAAGGGATAACCAGCCGTGGATAACCAAGGAAGTAAAGGAGAGTATCAAATCAAAGACCAATGCGTATAAAGTGGCCACGGATAGTGGGAAACTAGAGGATTGGGAAAATTTTAAACAACAGCATAGAATCATTAAAAAAGCAATAAAGATAGGAAAAATAGATTACGAAGGTAAACTTGCGCAAAACATAAAAACAGATAGTAAAAGCTTTTACAGATATATAAAACGGAAAAGAGTGACTAAAGTAAATATTGGTCCCTTAGAAGATGAGAAGGGGGATTTAATAATGGAAAATGTGGAAATGGCTGAGACCTTAAACAATTATTTTGCTTCGGTCTTTACAGTGGAAGACACAAAAACCATGCCAAAAATTGCTGGTCACAGGAATGTGGGAAGGGAGGACCTTGAGACAATCACTATCACTAGGGAGGTAGTGCTGGACAGGCTAATGGGACTCAAGGTAGACAAGTCCCCTGGTCCTGATGAAATGCATCCCAGGGTATTAAAAGAGATGGCGGAAGTTATAGCAGATGCATTCGTTATAATCTACCAAAATTCTCTGGACTCTGGGGAGGTACCAGCGGATTGGAAAGCAGCTAATGTAACGCCTCTGTTTAAAAAAGGGGGCAGACAAAAGGCAGGTAACTATAGGCCGGTTAGTTTAACATCTGTAGTGGGGAAAATGCTTGAAACTATCATTAAGGAAGAAATAGCGGGCCATCTAAAAAGGGATAGTGCAATCAAGCAGACGCAGCATGGATTCATGAAGGGGAAATCATGTTAAACGAATTTACTGGAATTCTTTGAGGATATAACGGGCATGGTGGATAGAGGTGTACCGATGGATGTGGTGTATTTAGATTTCCAAAAGGCATTCGATAAGGTGCCACACAAAAGGTTACTGCAGAAGATAGAGGTACACAGAGTCAGAGGAAATGTATTAGCATAGATAGAGAATTGGCTGGCGAACAGAAAGCAGAGAGTCGGGATAAATGGATCCTTTTCGGGTTGGAAATCGGTGGTTAGTGGTACCACAACTGTTTACAATATACATAGATGATCTGGAAGAGGGGACAGAGTGTAATGTAACAAAATTTGCAGATGACACAAAGATTAGTGGGAAAGTGGGTTGTGTAGAGGACACAGAGAGGATGCAAAGAGATTTGGATAGGTTAAGTGAATGGGCTAAGGTTTGGCAGATGGAATACAATGTCGGAAAGTGTGAGGTCATCCACCTTGGGGAAAAAAACAGTAAAAGGGAATATTATTTGAATGGGGAGAAATTACAACATGCTGAGGTGCAGAGGGACCTGGGGGTCCTTGTGCATGAATCCCAAAAAGTTAATTTGCAGGTGCAGCAGGTAATCAGGAAGGCGAATGGAATGTTGGCCTTCATTGCGAGAGGGATGGAGTACAAAAGCAGGGAGGTCCTGCTGCAACTGTATAGGGTATTGGTGAGGCCGCACCTGGAGTACTGCGTGCAGTTTTGGTCACCTTACTTAAGGAAGGATATACTAGCTTTGGAGGGGGTACAGAGACGATTCACGAGGCTGATTCCGGAGATGATATGGTGGAATTCTGCATTGGGATGGAGAATGAAACAGTTAATTCAGAGACCATGGTCCAGAACTTAAAGAAGGCTAACTTTGAAGGTATGAGGCGTGAATTGGCTGGGATGGATTGGCGAATGATACTTAAGGGGTTGACTGTGGATGGGCAATGGCAGATATTTAGAGACCGCATGGATGAACTACAACAATTGTACATTCCTGTCTGGCATAAAAATAAAAAAGGGAAGGTGGCTCAACCGTGGCTATCAAGGGAAATCAGGGATAGTATTAAAGCCAAGGAAGTGGCATACAAATTGGCCAGAAATAGCAGCGAACCCGGGGACTGGGAGAAATTTAGAACTCAGCAGAGGAGGACAAAGGGTTTGATTAGGGCAGGGAAAATGGAGTATGAGAAGAAGCTTGCAGGGAACATTAAGACGGATTGCAAAAGTTTCGATAGATATGTAAAGAGAAAAAGGTTAGTAAAGACAAACGTAGGTCCTCTGCAGTCAGAATCAGGGGAAGTCATAACGGGGAACAAAGAAATGGCGGACCAATTGAACAAGTACTTTGGTTCGGTATTCACGAAGGAGGACACGAACAACCTTCCGGTTATAAAAGGGGTCGGGGGGTCTAGTAAGGAGGAGGAACTGAGGGAAATCCTTATTAGCCGGGAAATTGTGTTGGGGAAATTGATGGGATTGAAGGCCGATAAATCCCCAGGGCCTGATGGACTGCATCCCAGAGTACTTAAGGAGGTGGCCTTGGAAATAGTGGATGCGTTGACAGTCATTTTCCAACATTCCATTGACTCTGGATCAGTTCCTATGGAGTGGAGGGTAGCCAATGTAACCACACTTTTTAAAAAAGGAGGGAGAGAGAAAACAGGGAATTATAGACCGGTCAGCCTGACATCGGTAGTGGGTAAAATGATGGAATCAATTATTAAGGATGTCATAGCAGTGAATTTGGAAAGCGGTGACATGATAGGTCCAAGTCAGCATGGATTTGTGAAAGGGAAATCATGCTTGACAAATCTTCTAGAATTTTTTGAGGATGTTTCCAGTAGAGTGGATAAGGGAGAACCAGTTGATGTGGTATATTTGGACTTTCAGAAGGCGTTCGACAAGGTCCCACACAAGAGATTGATGTGCAAAGTTAGAGCACATGGGATTGGGGGTCATGTACTGACATGGATTGAGAACTGGTTGTCAGACAGGAAGCAAAGAGTAGGAGTAAATGGGTACTTTTCAGAATGGCAGGCAGTGACTAGTGGGGTACCGCAAGGTTCTGTGCTGGGGCCCCAGCTGTTTACACTGTACATTAATGATTTAGATGAGGGGATTAAATGTAGTATCTCCAAATTTGCGGATGACACTAAGTTGGGTGGCAGTGTGAGCTGCGAGGAGGATGCTGTGAGGCTGCAGAGCGACTTGGATAGGTTAGGTGAGTGGGCAAATGCATGGCAGATGAAGTATAATGTGGATAAATGTGAGGTTATCCACTTCGGTGGTAAAAACAGAGAGACAGACTATTATCTGAATGGTGACAGATTAGGAAAAGAGGAGGTGCAAAGAGACCTGGGTGTCATGGTACATCAGTCATTGAAGGTTGGCATGCAGGTGCAGCAGGCGGTTAAGAAAGCAAATGGCATGTTGGCCTTCATAGCAAGGGGATTTGAGTACAGGGGCAGGGAGGTGTTGCTACAGTTGTACAGGGCATTGGTGAGGCCACACCTGGAGTATTGTGTACAGTTTTGGTCTCCTAACCTGAGGAAGGACATTCTTGCTATTGAGGGAGTGCAGCGAAGGTTCACCAGACTGATTCCCGGGATGGCGGGACTGACCTATCAAGAAAGACTGGATCAACTGGGCTTGTATTCACTGGAGTTCAGAAGAATGAGAGGGGACCTCATAGAAACATATAAAATTCTGACGGGGTTAGACAGGTTAGATGCAGGAAGAATGTTCCCAATGTTGGGGAAGTCCAGAACCAGAGGTCACAGTCTAAGGATAAGGGGTAAGCCATTTAGGACCGAGATGCGGAGGAACTTCTTCACCCAGAGAGTGGTGAACCTGTGGAATTCTCTACCACAGAAAGTTGTTGAGGCCAATTCACTAAATATATTCAAAAAGGAGTTAGATGAGGTCCTTACTACTCGGGGATCAAGGGGTATGGCGAGAAAGCAGGAATTGGGTACTGAAGTTAAATGTTCAGCCATGAACTCATTGAATGGCGGTGCAGGCTAGAAGGGCCGAATGGCCTACTCCTGCACCTATTTTCTATGTTTCTATGTTTCTATGAGGGGGTTACCTTATGATGATAGATTGAGTAGACTGGGTCTTTACTCGTTGGAGTTCAGAAGGTTGAGGGGTAATCTTATAGAAACATTTAAAGTCATGAAATGGATAGACAAGATAGAGGCAGAGAGGTTGTTTCCATTGGTGGGAGAGACTAGAACTAGGGGGCACAGCCACAAAATACGGGGGAGCCAATTTAAAACCGAGTTGAGAAGGAATTTCTTCTCCCAGAGGGTTGTGAATCTGTAGAATTCTCTGCCCAAGGAAGCAGTTGGGGCTAGCTCATTGAATGTATTCAAGTCACAGATAGATAGATTTTTAACCAATAAGGGAACTATGGGTTATGGGGAGCGGGCGGGTAAGTGGAGCTGAGTCCATGGCCAGATCAGCCATGATCTTATTGAATGGCGGAGCAGGCTCGAGGGGCTAGATGGCCTACTACTGTTCCTAATTCTTATGTTCTTATGTTCTTATTACTGTCACACTGTCTCACTGTCTCACACTGTCTCACTGTCTCACTGTCTCACATTGTCTCTCACTGTCTCACTGTCACACTGCCTCACACTGTCTCACTGTCTCATTGACTCACGCTATCTCATACTCTCCTCTCACTGTCTCACACTGTCTCACACTGTCTCACTGTCTCACACTGTCTCACACTGTCTGACACTGTCTCACTGTCTGACACTGTCTTACTGTCTCATACTGTCTCAAACTGTCTCACACAGTCTTACACTGTCTCACTGTCTCGCTGTCTCACACTGTCTCACTGTCTCACTGTCTCACACTTTCTCACGGTCTCACACTGTCACACTGTCTCATACTAACTGACATGGTCTCACTGTCTCACTTCTCTCACTGTCACACACTGTCTCTCATCGTCTTCCACTGTCTCACTGACTCACACTGCCTCATGGTCTCACACTGTCTCGCTGTCTCACGCTGTCTCACATTGTCTCACACTGTCTCACACTGTCTCTCACTGTCTGCCACTGTCTCTCACTATCTCACTGTCTCACTGTCTCACTGTCTCTCACAGTGTCACACTGTCTAACGCTGTCTCACACTGTCTCACACTGTCTCACACTGCCCCTCACACTGTCTCACAATCTTTCACTGTCTCACACTGCCTCACTGTTTCACGGTCTCACACTATCTCACACTGTGTCACACTGTCTCACATTGTCCCTCACTGTCTCACACTGTCTCACAGTGCCCCTCGCACTGTCTAACACTCTTTCACTGTCTCACACTGTCTCACTGTCTAAAACTGTCTCATTGTCTCACATTTTCTCATAGTCTCACTATATATACTCTCCTCTCACTGTCTCACACTGTCTCACACTGTCTCACTGTCTGACACTATCTTACTGTCTCATACTGTCTCACACTGTCTCACACTACCTCACACTGTCTCACTGTCTCACACATCTCACTGTCTCACATTGTCTCACTGCCTCACACTGTCTTACTGTCTCATACTGTCTCACACTGTTTACACTGTCTCACCTTCTCACTGTCTCACACTTTCTCACATCTCACACTGTCTCACACTCTCACACTCTCACACTATCTGACACTGTCTCACACTGTCTTATTGTCTCACACTGTTTCTCACTGTTTCTCACTGTATCACACTGTCTCTCACTCTCACACTGTCGCACACTGTCTCACACTGTCTCACACTGTCTCACACTGTCTCACACTGTCAGACACTGTCTCACTGTCTCGCACTGTCTCTCACTGTCTCACTGTCTGACACTGTCTCACTGACTCACACTGTATCACGGTCTCACACTGTCTTACTGTCTCACGCCGCCTCTCACTGTCTCACATTGTCTCACACTGTCTCACTGTCTCACATTGTCTCACACTGTCTCTCACTGTCTCTCACTGTCTGCCACTGTTACTCACTGTCTCACACTGTGTCACACTGTCTCATGCTGTCTCACACTGTATCACACTTTCTCACACTTCTCACACAGTGTCACTGCCGCACACTGTCTCACTGTCTCACCGTCTCTCACTGCCTTCCACTGTCTCTTACTGTCTCACATTGTCTCACACTGTCTCGCTGTCGCACACTGTCTCACACTGTCTCTCTCTGTCTCACACTTTCTCACACCATCTCACTGACTCACACTGTCTCTCATTGCTTTCCACTGTCTATCACTGTCTCACACTGTCTCACTGTCTCAAACTGTCTCACACTGTCTGACACTGTCTCACTGTCTGACACTGTCTTACTGTCTCATACTGTCTCAAACTGTCTCACACAGTCTTACACTGTCTCACTGTCTCGCTGTCTCACACTGTCTCACTGTCTCACTGTCTCACACTTTCTCACGGTCTCACACTGTCACACTGTCTCATACTAACTGACATGGTCTCACTGTCTCACTTCTCTCACTGTCACACACTGTCTCTCATCGTCTTCCACTGTCTCACTGACTCACACTGCCTCATGGTCTCACACTGTCTCGCTGTCTCACGCTGTCTCACATTGTCTCACACTGTCTCACACTGTCTCTCACTGTCTGCCACTGTCTCTCACTATCTCACTGTCTCACTGTCTCACTGTCTCTCACAGTGTCACACTGTCTAACGCTGTCTCACACTGTCTCACACTGTCTCACACTGCCCCTCACACTGTCTCACAATCTTTCACTGTCTCACACTGCCTCACTGTTTCACGGTCTCACACTATCTCACACTGTGTCACACTGTCTCACATTGTCCCTCAATGTCTCACACTGTCTCACAGTGCCCCTCGCACTGTCTAACACTCTTTCACTGTCTCACACTGTCTCACTGTCTAAAACTGTCTCATTGTCTCACATTTTCTCATAGTCTCACTATATATACTCTCCTCTCACTGTCTCACACTGTCTCACACTGTCTCACTGTCTGACACTATCTTACTGTCTCATACTGTCTCACACTGTCTCACACTACCTCACACTGTCTCACTGTCTCACACATCTCACTGTCTCACATTGTCTCACTGCCTCACACTGTCTTACTGTCTCATACTGTCTCACACTGTTTACACTGTCTCACTTTCTCACTGTCTCACACTTTCTCACATCTCACACTGTCTCACACTCTCACACTCTCACACTATCTGACACTGTCTCACACTGTCTTATTGTCTCACACTGTTTCTCACTGTTTCTCACTGTATCACACTGTCTCTCACTCTCACACTGTCGCACACTGTCTCACACTGTCTCACACTGTCTCACACTGTCTCACACTGTCAGACACTGTCTCACTGTCTCGCACTGTCTCTCACTGTCTCACTGTCTGACACTGTCTCACTGACTCACACTGTATCACGTCTCACACTGTCTTACTGTCTCACGCCGCCTCTCACTGTCTCACATTGTCTCACACTGTCTCACTGTCTCACATTGTCTCACACTGTCTCTCACTGTCTCTCACTGTCTGCCACTGTTACTCACTGCCTCACACTGTGTCACACTGTCTCATGCTGTCTCACACTGTATCACACTTTCTCACACTTCTCACACAGTGTCACTGCCGCACACTGTCTCACTGTCTCACCGTCTCTCACTGCCTTCCACTGTCTCTTACTGTCTCACATTGTCTCACACTGTCTCGCTGTCGCACACTGTCTCACACTGTCTCTCTCTGTCTCACACTTTCTCACACCATCTCACTGACTCACACTGTCTCTCATTGCTTTCCACTGTCTATCACTGTCTCACACTGTCTCACTGTCTCAAACTGTCTCACTGTCTCACACTGTTTCACACTGTCTAACTGTCTCACACTGTCTTACTGTCTCATACTGTCTCACACTGTCTTACATTGTCTCACTGATTCACTGTCTCACACTATCTCACACTGTCTCACTGTCTCACACTGTCTCTCACAGTCTCACTGTCTCACACTAACTCTCATTGTCACACTCTCTCACACTATCTTACACTGTCTCACTGTCTCACTGTCTCATACTGTCTTACTGTCTCATATTGTCTAACACTGTCTTATACTTACACTGTGAGGAAGTTGTGTCAGAACCGAGCGTACTATGCTTAAACAAAGGGGACTACAGTGGAATGAGGGCAGAGTTGTCTAAAGTAGACTGGAAACACAGACTAAACGGTGACACAATTGAGGAACAGTGGAGGACTTTTAAGGAGCTCTTTCATAGTGCGCAACAGAAATATATTCCAGTGAAAAAGAAGGGCGGTTTGAGAAGGGATAACCAGCCGTGGATAACCAAGGAAATAAAGGAGAGTATCAAATTAAAGACCAATGTGTATAAAGTGGCCAAGGTTAGTGGGAAACTAGAGGATTGGGAACATTTTAAACAACAGCAAAGAATCATTAAAAAAGCAATAAAGAAAGGAAAGATAGATTACGAAGGTAAACTTGAGCAAAACATAAAAACAGATAGTAAAAGCTTTTATAGATATATAAAACGGAAAAGAGTGACGAAAGTAAATGTTGGTCCCTTAGAAGATGAGAAGCGGGATTTAATAATGGGAAATGTGGAAATGGCTGAGACCTTAAACAATTATTTTGCTTCGGTCTTCACAGTGGAAGACACAAAAACCATGCCAAAAATTGCTGGTCACATGAATGTGGGAAGGGAGGACCTTGAGACAATCACTATCACTAGGGGAGTAGTGCTGGACAGTCTAATGGGACTCAAGGTAGACAAGTCCCCTGGTCCTGATGAAATGCATCCCAGGGTATTAAAAGAGATGGCGGAAGTTATAGCAGATGCATTCGTTATAATCTACCAAAATTCTCTGGACTCTGGGGAGGTACCAGCGGATTGGAAAGCAGCTAATGTAACACCTCTGTTTAAAAAAGGGGGCAGACAAAAGGCAGGTAACTATAGGCCGGTTAGTTTAACATCTGCAGTGGGGAAAATGCTTGAAACTATCATTCAGGAAGAAATAGCGGGACATCTAGAAAGGGATAGTGCAATCAAGCAGACGCAACATGGATTCATGAAGGGGAAATCATGTTTAACGAACTTACTGGAATTCTTTGAGGATATAACGAGCATGGTGGATAGAGGTGTACCGATGGATGTGGTGTATTTAGATTTCTAAAAGGCATTCAATAAGGTGCCACACAAAAGGTTACTGCAGAAGATAGAGGTACGCGGAGTCAGAGGAAATGTATTAGCATAGATAGAGAATTGGCTGGCTAACAGAAAGCAGAGAGTCGGGATAAATGGGTCCTTTTCGGGTTGGAAATCGGTGGTTAGTGGTGTGCCGCAGGGATCGGTGCTGGGACCACAACTGTTTATAATATACATAGATGATCTGGAAGAGGGGACAGAGTGTAATGTAACAAAATTTGCAGATGACACAAAGATTAGTGGGAAAGTGGGTTATGTAGAGGACACAGAAAGGATGCAAAGAGATTTGGATAGGTTAAGCGAATGGGCTAAGGTTTGGCAGATGGAATACAATGTCGGAAAGTGTGAGGTCATCCACCTTGGGGAAAAAAACAGTAAAAGGGAATATTATTTGAATGGGGAGAAATTACAACATGCTGCGGTGCAGAGGGACCTGGGGGTCCTTGTGCATGAATCCCAAAAAGTTAGTTTGCAGGTGCAGCAGGTAATCAGGAAAGCGAATGGAATGTTGGCCTTCATTGCGAGAGGGATGGAGTACAAAAGCAGGGAGGTCCTGCTGCAACTGTATAGGGTATTGGTGAGGCCGCACCTGGAGTACTGTGTGCAGTTTTGGTCACCTTACTTAAGGAAGGATATACTGGCTTTGGAGTGGGTACAGAGACGATTCAATAGGCTGATTCCAGTGATGAGGGGGTTACCTTATGATGATAGATTGAGTAGACTGGGTCTTTACTCGTTGGAGTTCAGAAGGATGAGGGGTAATCTTATAGAAACATTTAAAATCATGAAAGGGATAGACAAGATAGAGGCAGAGAGGTTGCTTCCACTGGTAGGGGAGACTAGAACTAGGGGGCACAGCCTCAAAATACGGGGGAACCAATTTAAAACCGAGTTGAGAAGGAATTTCTTCTCCCAGAGGGTTGTGAATCTGTGGAATTCTCTGCCCAAGGAAGCAGTTGAGGCTAGCTCATTGAATGTATTCAAATCACAGATAGATAGATTTTTAACCAATAAGGGAATTAAGGGTTACGGGGAGCGGGCGGGTAAGTGGAGCTGAGTCCACGGCCAGATCAGCCATGATCTTATTGAATGGCGGAGCAGGCTCGAGGGGCTAGATGGCCTACTCCTGTTCCTAATTCTTTTGTTCTTATGTTCTTATTACTGTCACACTGTCTCACTGTCTCACACTGTCTCACTGTCTCACTGTCTCACATTGTCTCTCACTGTCTCACTGTCTCACTGTCTCACTGTCTCACTGACTCACGCTATCTCATACTCTCCTCTCACTGTCTCACTGTCTCACACTGTCTCACTGTCTCACTGTCTCACACTGTCTCACGGTCTCACACTGTCACACTGTCTCACTGTCTCATACTAACTGACATGGTCTCACTGTCTCACTTCTCTCACTGTCACACACTGTCTCTCACTGTCTCCCACTGTCACACTGCCTCACACTGTCACACACTGTCTCACACTGTCTCACTGACTCACACTGCCTCATGGTCTCACACTGTCTCGCTGTCTCACGCTGTCTCACATTGTCTCACACTGTCTCACACTGTCATTCACTGTCTGCCACTGTCTCTCACTATCTCACTGTCTCACTGTCTCTCACAGTGTCACACTGTCTAACGCTGTCTCACACTGTCTCACACTTTCTCACACTGCCCCTCACACTGTCTCACAATCTTTCACTGCCTGACACTGCCTCACTGTTTCACGGTCTCACACTATCTCACACTATGTCACACTGTCTCACATTGTCCCTCACTGTCTCACACTGTCTCACAGTGCCCCTCACACTGTCTAACACTCTTTCACTGTCTCACACTGTCTCACACTGTCTCACTGTCTAAAACTGTCTCAATGTCTCACATTTTCTCATAGTCTCACTATATATACTCTCCTCTCACTGTCTCACACTGTCTCACTGTCTGACACTATCTTACTGTCTCACATTGTCTCACACTGTCTCACAGTCTCACGCTGTCTCACATTGTCTCACACTGTCTCACACTGTCTCTCACTGTCTGCCACTGTCTCTCACTATCTCACTGTCTCACATTCTCACACAGTGTCACATTGTCTAACGCTGTCTCACACTGTCTCACACTGTCTCACACTGCCCCTCACAATGTCTTACACTCGTTCACTGTCTCACACTGTCTCACTGTTTCACGGTCTCACACTATCTCACACTGTGTCACACTGTCTCACATTGTCCCTCACTGTCTCACACTGTCTCACACTGTCTCATTGTCTCACAACCTCACACTGTCTTACTGTCTCATACTGTCTCACACTGTCTCACAATGTCTTGCACTGCCTCACTGTCTCACTGCCTCACTGCCTCACTGTCTCACACTGATTCACTGTCTCACACTTTCTCACACTTTCTCACACTTTCTCACACTCTCATACTATCTGACACTGTCTCACACCATCTCACTGCCTCTCACTGTCTCACTCTGTCTCACTGTCTCTCACTGCCTCTCACTGTCTCACACTGTCTCACACTGTGTCACTGTCTGAAACTGTCTCACACTGTCTTGCACTGCCTCACTGTCTCACTCTCACACTGTCTCACACCATCTCACTGTCTCTCACTGCCTCACACTGTCGCACACTGTCTCACTGTCTAAAACTGTCTCAATGTCGCACACTGTCTCACTCTGTCTCACTGTCTCACACTGTATCACACTGTCTCACACTTTCTCACAGTCTCACTCTCACACTATCTGACACAGTCTCACACCATCGCACTGTCGCACACTGCCTCACACTGCCTCACTGCCTCACACTGTCTCACACTGTCTCACTGTCTAAAATTGTCTCACTGTCTCACACTGTCTCACTCTGTCTCACTGTCTCACTGCCTCACACTGTCTCACTGTCTCTCACTGTCTCACACTGTTTCACACTTTCTCACACTGTGTCACTGTCTGAAACTGTCTCACACTGTCTTGTACTGTCTCACTGTCTCACTCTCTCACTGCCTCACTGTCTCACACTGTCTCACTGCCTCACACTGTCTCACTGTCTCACACTTTCTCACAGTCTCACACTATCTGACACAGTCTCACACCGTCTCACTGTCTCTCACTGTCACACTGTCTCTCACTGTCTCACTGTCTAAAACTGTCTCAATGTCGCACACTGTCTCACTCTGTCTCACTGTCTCACTGTCTCTCACTGTATCACACTGTCTCACTGTCTCACACTGTGTCACTGTCTGAAACTGTCTCACACTGTCTCACACTGTCTCACACTGTCTTGCACTACCTCACTGTCTCACTGCCTCACTGTCTCACTCTATCTCACTGTCTCTCAATGTCTCACACTGTCTCACACTAGTTCACACTGTGTCACTGTCTGAAACTGTCTCACACTGTCTTGCACTGCCTCACTGTCTCACTCTCTCACTGCCTCACTGTCTCACACTTTCTCACAGTCTCACACTGTCTCACACTGTCTCTCACTCTCACACTATCTGACACAGTCTCACACCATCTCACTGTCTCTCACTGTCACACTGTCTCTCACTGTCTCACTGTCTAAAACTGTCTCAATGTCGCACACTGTCTCACTCTGTCTCACTGTATCACTGTCTCTCACTGTCTCACACTGTCTCACTGTCTCACACAGTGTCACTGTCTGAAACTGTCTCACACTGTCTCACACTGTCTTGCACTACCTCACTGTCTCACTGCCTCACTGCCTCACTGTCTCACTCTGTCTCACTGTCTCTCAATGTCTCACACTGTCTCACACTAGCTCACACTGTGTCACTGTCTGAAACTGTCTCACACTGTCTTGCACTGCCTCACTGTCTCACTCTCTCACTGCCTCACTGTCTCACACTTTCTCACAGTCTCACACTGTCTCACACTGTCTCTCACTCTAACACTATCTGACACAGTCTCACACCATCTCACTGTCTCTCACTGTCGCACACTGCCTCACACTGTCTCACTGCCTCACACTGTCTCACACTGTCTCACTGTCTAAAATTGTCTCACTGTCTCACACTGTCTCACTCTGTCTCACTGTGTCACTGTCTGAAACTGTCTCACACTGTCTTGCACTGTCTCACTGTTTCGCTCTCTCACTGCCTCACTGTCTCACACTGTCTCACTGCCTCACACTGTCTCACTGTCTCACACTTTCTCACAGTCTCACACTGTCTCACACTATCTGACACAGTCTCACACCGTCTCACTGTCTCTCACTGTCTCACACTGTCTCTCACTGTCTCACACTATCTCACACTATCTCACTGTCTCACACTGTCTCACACTGCCTCACTGTTTCCCACTTTCTCACTGTCTCACTGCCTCACTGTCTCACACTGTCTTACTGTCTCAAACTATCTCACTCTGTCTCACAGTGTCTCACACTGTCTCACTGGCTCAAACTGTCTCTCACTGTCTCACACTGTCTCTGTCTCAAACTGTCTCACATTGTCTCACTGTCTCACACTATCTCACACTGTCTCACTGTCTCACACTGTCTCACTGTCTCACACTATCTCACACTGTCTCACTGTCACACACTGTCTTACTGTCTCATACTGTCTCACACTGTCTTACACTGTCTCACATGGTCTCACTATCTCACACTGTATCACACTGTCTCACACTGCCTCACTGTCTTACTGTCTCACGCTGTCTCTCAGTGTCTCAAACTGTCTCACTGGCTCACACTGTCTCACTGACTTACACTCCCTCATGGTCTCACACTGTCTCACTGCCTTGCGCTGTCTCGCATTGTCTCACATGGTCTCACACTGCCTCATACTGTCCCTCACACTGCCTCACACTCTTTCACTGTCTTACACTTTTTCACTGTCTCACTGTCTCACACTGTCTCACATTGTCTCACTGTCGCACACTGTCTCTCACTGCCTCACACTGTCTCACACTGTCACACACTGTCTCACATTGTCTCACACTTCTCACACAGTCTCACTGCCTCACACCGTCTCACTGTCTCACACTGTCTCACTGTCTCAGTGTCTCACACTTTCTCACTGCCTCTCACTGTCACACTGTCTCGCACTCTCACACACTGTCGCACTCTAACTCACACTGTCTCACTGCCTCACACCGTCTCACTGTCTCACTCTGACACACTGTCTCACTGTCTCTCAATGTCTCACACAACGTCTCACTGCCTTACATTGTCTCACACTGTCCCCCACTGTCCCCCACTGTCTCACACTGTCTCACACTGTCTCACAATATCTCACTGTCTCACACTTTCTCACACTCTCACACAGTCTCATTGTCCCGCACTCTCTCATACTCTCTCACACTGTCTCGCACTGTCTCACTGTCTCAAACTGTCTCACTGTCTCACACTATCTCATACTGTCTCACTGTGTCACACCATCTCACACTGTCTCACACTGTCTCACACTATCTCACTGTCTCACTGTCTCACACTGTCTCACTGTCTCACACTGTCTCACTGTCTCAGTGTCTCACACTGTCTCACTGTCTCTCACTGTCAACACTGTCTCACACCCACTCACACTGTCACACTCTAACTCACACTGTCTCACTATCTCAAACTCTCACACTCTAACTCACACTGTCCCACTGTCTCACACTGTCTCACTGTCTCTCACTAGCTCACACTGTCTCACACTGTCTCACACTGTCTCACTATCTCTCACTAGCTCACACTGTCTCACTGTCTCTCACTAGCTCACACTGTCTCACTGGCTCGTTGTCCTACACACTGTCGCTCACTGTCTCTCACTGTCTCACACTGTCTCTCACTGTATCACTGTCTCACTGTCTCACACTGTCTCACTGGCTCACACTGTCTTACACTGCCTCACACTGTCTCACTGTATCACTGTCTCACACTGTCTCACATTTGCTCACTGTCTCACACTCTCACACTGTCTCACATTGTCTCACTGTCTCACACCGTCTCACTGTCTCACAATGTCTCACACTGTCTCACTTTCTCGCATTGTCTCTATTGTGTTCCTAACACAGATGATACTGCACACAGGGAGGTTAAAGTAACCATGACCTTAGTCTTTATTAAGACACTCCAGAGTGAGGAACAGGCCTTAGGGGCCGAGTTATATACAGTGCTCCCAAGGGATGCGGGGATCCCTTGGGACTTCAGGGAATGCGCTCCCTGGTGGCGGAACATGGGAGTGCATGCTTTACAGATAAACAACATCACTCCCTCCCAAAGTCAAAGTGAAAACTATTCACAGGTGAGGCGGTCGGGAGCCTTTCTTTCCCTGGTGGACCGCCTCGGTACAAATGTCTGTTCTGGTGTGTTGGCTGTGCCCTCGCTGGGCTGGCGTGTTGTTGGCCCTGCAGGACTGCTAGGTGAGCCTGGCCTTGCTGGGCTGTTGGGCATGATGGGTTCGATTTCCTGGTCTGGGGTGGTGTCGTTGATCCTTTGCGTGTGTGTTATGGGCTCGAAAAAGGTGGTGTCTGCTGGGGGTTGTTCAGTCTGTGAACCGCAGCCTCGTTTGGTCCAGGTGCTTTCTGCAAATGTGTCCATTGTCTAGTTTGACTACAAACACCCTATTCCCTTCTTTAGTTATCACCGTGCCCGCGATCCACTTGGGACCATGTCCATAGTTTAACACATACACAGGGTCATTCAGATCAATTTCCCGTGACACAGTGGCGCGACCATCGTTTACATTTTGTTGCTGCCGCCTGCTCTCTACCTGATCATGCAGGTTGGGGTGAACCAGCGAGAGTCTGGATTTAAGTGTCCTTTTCATGAGTAGCTCAGCCGGGGGCACCCCTCTGAGCAAGTGGGGTCTCGTGCGGTAGCTGAGCAGTACTCGGGACAGGCGGGTTTGGAGTGAGCCTTGTGTGACTCGTTTAAGGCTCTGTTTGATTGTTTGTACTGCCCGCTCTGCCTGCCCATTGGAGGCTGGTTTAAACGGGGCCGAGGTGACATGTTTGATCCCATTGCGGGTAATGAATTCTTTAAATTCGGCACTGGTGAAACATGGCCCGTTGTCACTGACCAGTATGTCAGGCAGGCCGTGGGTGGCAAACATGGTCCTCAGGCTTTCAATGGTGGCGGTGGCGGTGCTTCCCGACATTATTTCACATTCAATCCATTTTGAAAAAGCATCCACCACCACCAGGAACATTTTACCGAGAAACGGGCCCACATAGTCGACATGGACCCTTGACCATGGTCTGGAGGGCCAGGACCACAAACTTAGTGGTGCCTCTCTGGGCGCATTGCTCAACTGAGCACACATGCTGCATTGCCGTACACAGGACTCTAAGTCAGAGTCGATACCTGGCCACCACACGTGGGATCTGGCTATCGCTTTCATCATTACTATACCCGGTGTGTGCTGTGGAGATCCGAGATGAACGTCTCCCTGCCCTTTTTGGGTAGCACTACGCGGTTATCCCACAACAGGCAGTCTGCCTGAATGGACAGCTTGTCCTTTCGCCGCTGGAACGGCTTGATTAGTTCTTGCATTTCAACGGGGATGCTGGCCCAGCTCCCATGCAGTACATAGTTTTTTACTAGGGACAGCAGAGGATCTTGGCTGGTCCAAGTTCTAATCTGGCGGGCTGTGACAGGTGATTTATCATTTTCAAACGTTTCCATGACCATCAACAAGTCTGTGGGCTGCGCCACCATCAATAAGTTTGCAGGCTGTGCCATTTCCACCTCCGTGGTGGGCAATGGTAGGCGACTGAGAGCATCCGCACAGTTCTCGGTGCCTGGCCTGTGGCGGATGGTATAGTTGTACGCTGATAGCGCGAGTGCCCACCTTTGTATGCGGGCTGAGGCATGAGTATTTATCCCCTTGTTTTCAGCGAACAGGGATGTGAGGGGCTTGTGATCGGTTTCCAGCACAAATTTGAGGCCAAACAGGTACTGATGCATTTTCTTTACCCCGAACACACACGCTAATGCCTCTTTCTCAATCATGCTGTAGGCCCTCTCGGCCTTAGACAAGCTCCTGGAAGCATAGGCGACAGGTTGCAACTTCCCCGCAACGTTAGCTTGTTGTAATACACACCCGACTCCGTATGACGACGCATCACATGCTAGCACGAGTCTTTTCACGGGTTATACAATACAAGCAGCTTGTTGGAGCATAAAATGTTTCTGGCTTTCTCAAAAGCAATTACTTGTTTTTTTTTCCCCATACCCAGTTCTCACCTTTATGCAATAACACATGTAGGGTCTCTAAGAGAGTGCTTAACCCCGGTAGGAAGTTACCAAAATAGTTGAGGAGTCCCAGGAATGACCGCAGCTCCGTGACGTTCTGTGGCCTGGGCACGCTCCTGATAGCCTCTATCTTGGCGTCTGTGGGCCTAATGCCATCTGCCGCGATCTTTCTCCCCAAAAACTCCACTTCTGTTGCCATGAAGACGCATTTCGACCTCTTCAGCCACAGCCCTATGCGATCCAGTCGCTGGAGGACCTCCCCCAGGTTTTGTAGGTGCTCGACGGTGTCCCGACCTGTGACGAATATGTCGTCCTGAAAAACCACCGTGTGTGGTTCCGACTTGAGTCGGCTCTCCATGTCTCTCTGGAAGATCACTGCAGCCGATCGAATTCCAAACGGGCATCTGTTGTAGATGAACAGTCCCTTGTGCGTGTTGATGCAGGTGAGGCCCTTCGAAGACTCCTCCAGCTCCTGCGTCATGTAGGCCGAAGTCAGGTCGAGCTTGGCGAACGTCTTGCCTCCTGCCAGTGTCGCAAATAGGTCGCCTGCCTTAGGTAGCGGGTATTGGTCCTGTAGCGAGAAACAATTAACAGTTACTTTATAATCGCCGCAAATCCTGACCGTGCCATCACTTTTGAGTACTAGAACAATCGGGCTGGCCCACTCGCTCAATTCCACTGGGGAGATGATGCCCTCGCGTTGCAGCCTGTCCAGCTCGATTTCCACTCTCTCCCTCATCATGTGAGGTACCACTCGCGCCTTGTGGTGAATGGGTCGTGCCTCTGGGACCAAGTGGATCCGTACCTTCGTCCCGGAAAAGTTTCCAATGCCTGGCTCAAAAAGGGAAGGAAATTTGTTAAGAACCTGGGTACATGAGGCCTCATTGACATGTGATAGCGCTCGGATGTCATCCCAGTTCCAGTGGATTTTGCCCAGCCAGCTCTGGTAGTTGCAGACTCGTGGGTTCTGCCCTGTACATTTCTGATTGCAAACACAGTTCCAGTTAATTTATGAACATTGCTAGCACTTGTGTGCTGAGAGGTTTGTTTGGTGTTATCACTGGTGGACATAAACCTGTGCTATCGCAATGGCCTTACTGAGGGTCGGTATCCCTACAGTCAAAAGTTTTCGTAGGATGGTCTCGTGGCCAATGCCCAGTACAAAAAAGTCTCTGAGCATCTGCTCCAGGTCGCCATTAAACTCACATTGTCCTGCAAGTCGCCTTAGCTCGGCAATGTAGCTCGCCACTTCCTGACCTTCAGATCGCTGGCACGTGTAGAACCGATACCTCGCCATCAGCACGCTCTCCCTCGGGTTAAGATGCTCCTGAACCAGTGTACACAGCTCCTCATATGACTTATCTGTGGGTTTCACCGGAGCCAGAAGATTCTTCATGAGGCTGTAGGTTGGTGCCCCGCAGACCGTGAGGAGGACCGCTCTCCTTTTTGCAGCTTCCTTCTCCGTCCAGCTTGTTGGCTACAAAGTACTGGTTTAGCCATTCGACATAGGCTTCCCAGTCCTCACCCTCCGAGAACTTCTCCAGGATGCCCACAGTTTGCTGCATCTTTGCATTGGATTCGTATACTCGTCGCCAGTTATTGTGTTCCTAACACAGATGAGGCTGCAGAGTTTAAAGTAACAGTGACCTCAGTATTTATTAAGACACTCCAGAGTGAGGAACAGGCCTTAGGAACCGGCTTATATACAGTGCTCCCAAGGGATGCTGGGATATCTTGGGACTTCAGGGGATGCGCTCCCTGGTGGCGGAACATGGGCGTGCATGCTTTAAAAATACACAACAGTCTCACACTATCTTACACTGTCTCACACTGTCTCACACAGGTGCTGTCATTTGATGGAGACAGAACTGACAAGAATTACTAGAGATTGGAAGAAATGATCATAAAGCAACTCCTAGCACTTGATCCTGTAGAAACCCAAGGGAATGATGGTGCTAAGGTTGCCAGAAAACAAGAAGTGAAATTTTCCCAGTCTCACTGTCTCACGCTGTCTCGCACTGTCTCATACATTCTCACTGTCTCACACTGCCTCACTGTCTCACACTGCCTCACACTGCCTCACACTGTCTCACTGTCTCTCACTGTCTCACTGTCTCACTCATTCTCACTGTCTCACAATGTCTCACATATTCTCACTCTCTCACACTGCCACATTGTCTCACACTGTCTCACTATCTCACACATTCACACTGTCTCACACTGTCTCACTGTCTCACACTGATTCACACTGCCTCACTGTCTCACATTGTCTTACACTGTCTCAAACTGCCTCACTGTCTCTTACTGTTTCACTGTCTCACACTGTCTCACACTGTCTCATTGTCTCACACATTCTCACTGTCTCACTGCCTCACACTGTCTCACTGTCTCTCACTGTCTCACACTGTCTCACACAGTCTCACACTGTCTTACTGTCTCACTGCCTCACACTGTCGCACACTGGCTCATAATGTCTCTCACTGTCTCACACTGTCTGACACTGTCTCACTGTCTCACACTATCACACTGTCTCAAGTTGTCTCACTGTCTCACGCTGTCTCTCACTATCTCACATTGTCTCACACTGTCTCACACAGGTGCTGTCATTTGATGGAGACAGAACTGACAAGAATTACTAGAGATTGGAAGAAATGATCGTAAAGCAACTCCTAGCACTTGATGCTGTAGAAACCCAAGGGAATGATGGTGCTAAGGTTGCCAGAAAACAAGAAGTGAAATTTGCCCAGTCTCACTGCCTCACGCTGTCTCACACTGTCTCACACATTCTCACTGTCTCACACTGTCTCACTGTCTCTCACTGTCTCACTATCTCACACATTCTCACTGTCTCACACTTTCTCACTGTCTCACACTGATTCACACTGTCTCACTGTTTCACATTGTCTTACACTTCTCAAACTGCCTCACTGTCTCTTACTATTTCACTGTTTCACACTGTCTCACTGTCTCACACATTCTCACTGTCTCACACTGTCTCACTGTCTCACACTGTCTCACTGTCTCTCACTGTCTCTCACTGCCTCACACTGTCTCACACTGTCTCTCACTGTCTTGCTGTCTCACTGCCTCACACTGGCACACACTGGCTCATACTGTCTCTCACTGTCTCACACTGTCTGACACTGTCTCACACTATCACACTGTCTCAATTTGTCTCACTGTCTTACGCTGTCTCTCACTATCGCACACTGTCTCACACTGTCTCTCACTGTCTCACTAGTTCACACTGTCTCAAACTGTCTCACTTTCCAACACTGACTCTCAATGTCACAAAACTGTCTCACACTATTTCTCACTGTCTCACACTGTCTCTCACTGTCTCACTGTGTCACACTGTCTCAAACTGTCTCACTTTCCAACATTGTCTCTCAATGTCTCAAAACTGTCTCACACTGTTTCTCACTGTCTCACACTGTATCTCACTGTCTCAAACTATCACACACTGTCTCACTGTCTCACACTGTCTCACTGTCTCTCACTGTCTCACAGTGTCTCTCACTGTCTCAGACTGCCTCACACTATCTCACATTGTCTCACTGTCTCAAACTCTCACACTGTCTCACACTGTCTCCCAATGTCACACACAGTCTCACACTGTCTCACAATGTATCACACTGTTTCTTACTGTCTCACACTGTCTCTCAGTGTCTCACTGTCTCACACCATGTCAAACTGTCTCACATTCCAACACTGAGGCAGTGTGAGACAATGAGACAGTGTGAGACAGTCAGACAGTGTGAGACAGTGTGACAGTGAGACAGTGAGACAGTGTGAGACAGTGAGACAGTGTGAGACAGTCAGACAGTGTGAGACAATGTGACAGTGTGAGACAGTATGGGACAGTGTGAGATCGTGAGGCAGTGTGAGTCAGTGTGAGACAGTGAGACATTGTGAGACAGTATGGGACAGTGTGAGACAGTGTGAGACAATCCAGCTAGGATTTTAAAAAAATTGCTGCTTTGGTTATGTTGTAAATGATATGTGATATTGGCAGTATTATTAGTATTTCTTGTTACCAGGCATAGAATAGATTTCACATTGGAAGGGAAAGCTATGGGTCTGTAAAGGAAATGAATGCTGCCAATGCTGCATCTTTTGCTGTGATTATGCAGAATGTTCAAGAATTTGTTTTATACAAATTGTTAATCTTTTAAAGAGTAAAATATTATTTTTTTAAAAACCCACTCCTGCACCTATTTTCTATGTTTCTATGGGGTATGGAGAGAAAGCAGGAAAGGGGTACTGAGGTGAATGATCAGTCATGATCTTATTGAATGGTGGTGCAGGCTCGAAGGGCCGAATGGCCTATTCCTGCACCTATTTTCTCTGTTTTCTAGTTCTATGGCTACTGTCCCTCAATGTCTCAAAACTGTCTCACACTGTTTCTCACTGTCTTACACTGTATCTCACTGTCTCACACCATCAAACACTATCTCACTGCCTCACACTAACTCACTTTCTCACTGTCTCATAATGTCTCTCACCGTCTCACACTGACTCACTGTCACACACTGATTCGGACTGTCTCACACGGTATCACACTGTCTAACTGTCTCACTGTCCAACTGTCTCACACTGTCTCACACTGTCTCACTGTTTCACACTGTCTCACATTTTCTCACTGTCTCAAACTCTCTCACTGTCTCCCACTGTCTCACGTTGTCTCACTGTCTCACACTGTCTCACTGTCTGACTTTCCAACACTGTCTCTCAATGTCACAAAACTGTCTCACACTGTGTCTCACTGTCTCACACTATCACACACTGTCTCACTGCCTTACACTGTATCACTGTATCACACTGTCTCACACTGTCTCGCTGCCTCACACTATCTCACTGTCTCACTGTCACACGCTGCCTCACGGTCTTACACTGTCTCACTGTTTCACTGTCACACACTGTCTCACTGTCTCACTGTCTTGCACTGTCTCACACAGTCACACTGTTTCACTGTCACACACTGTCTCACTGTCTCACTGTCTTACACTGCCTCACTGTCTCACACTGTCTCACACAGTCTCACTGTTTCACTGTCACACACTGTCTCACGGCCTTACACTGTCTCACTGTCTTGCACTTTCACACTGTCTCACTGCCTCACTGTCTCACACGGCCTCACGCTGCCTCTCACTGTCTTACTGCCTCACTGCCTCAAACTGTCACACACTGCCTCACACTGTCTCTCACTGTCTCACACTGTCTCACACTGTCTGACACCGTCTCACTGTCTCACACTATCACACTGTCTCATGTTGTCTCACTGTCTCACACTGTCTCTGACTATCTCACACTGTCTCACACTGTCTCACTGTCTCACACTGTCTCACGTTGTCTCACTGTCTCACACTGTCTCTCACGATCTCACACTGTCTCACACTGTCTCAGTGTCTCACTGTTTCACACTGTCTCCCACTGTCTCACACTGTCTCTCACTGCCTCACTATTTCACACTGTCTCAAAATGTCTGACTTTCCAACACTGTCTCCCAATGTCACAAAAAATGTCTCACACTGTTTCTCACTGTCTCACACTATCACACACTGTCTCACTGTCTCACACTGTCTCACTGTCTCACTGTCTCACACTGTCTCTCACTGCCTCACACTGTTGCACACTGTTTCACACCGTCACACTGTCTCACATTGTCTCACTGTCTCAAACTTTCTCACTGTCTCACACTGTCTCACTGTCTCACACTATCTCACTGTCTCACTGTCACACACTGTCTCACGGCCTTACACTGTCGCACTGTTTCACTGTTACACACTGTCTCACAGTCTTACACTGCCTCACTGTCTCACTGTCTTACACTGTCTCACTGTCTCACATTGTCGTACTGTCTCACAGTCTCACACTTTCACACTGTCTCACACTGTCTCACTGTCTCACATGGCCTCACACTGTCTCTCACTGTCTCACTGTCTCACTGTCTCACTGTCTCACACTGATTCACACTGTCTCACATGGTCTCACACTGTCTAACCGTCTCACACTGTCTCACTGTCTTACTGTCAAACTGTCTCACACTGTCTCACACTGTCTGACACTGTCTCACTGTCTCACACTATCACACTGTCTCACACTGTCTCATGTTGTCTCACTGTCTGACACTGCCTCCCACAGTCTCACACTGTCTCCCACTATCTCACACTGTCTCACACTGTCTCACTGTCTCACACTGTCTCCCACTGTCTCACACTGTCTCTCACTATCTCACACTACCTCACAATGTCTCACTATCTCCCACTGTTGCACACTGTCTCACATTGTCTCTCACTGACTCACTATTTCACACTGTCTCAAACTGTCTCACTTTCCAACACTGTCCCTTAATGTCACAAAACTGTGTCTCACTGTATCTCACTGTCTCACACTATCACACACTGTCTCGCTGTCTCTCACAGTCTCACACTGTCTCACACTGTCACACTGTCTCACACTGTCTCACTGTCTCAAACTCTCCCACTGGCTCACACTGTCTCCCACTGTCTCACACCGTCACACACTGTCTCTTACTGTCTCACTGTTTCACACTGACTCAAACTGTCTCACTTTCCAAAACTGTCTCTCAATGTCTCAGAACTGTCTCACACTGTCTCACTGTCTCACACTGTCTCCCACTGTCTCACACTGTCTCACGTTGTCTCACTGTCTCACACTGTCTCTCACTGTCTCACACTGTCTCTCACTATCTCACACTACCTCACAATGTCTCACTGTCTCTCACTGTCTCACTGTTTCACACTGACTCAAACTGTCTCACTTTTAAAAACTGTCTCTCAATGTCTCAGAACTGTCTCACACTGTATCTCACTGTCTCACACTGTCTCACTGTCTCTCACTGTCTCACACTGCCTGTCACTGCCTCACACTGTTGCACACTGTTTCACACCATCACACTGTCTCACACTGTCTCACATTGTCTCACTGTCTCAAACTTTCTCACTATCTCACACTGTCTCACTGTCTCACACTATCTCACTGTCTCACTGTCACACACTGTCTCACGGTCTTACACTGTCGCACTGTTTCACTGTTACACACTGTCTCACAGTCTTACACTGTCTCACTCTCTCACTGTCTTACACTGTCTCACTGTCTCACACTGTCTTACTGTCTCACAGTCTCACACTTTCACACTGTCTCACACTGTCTCACTGTCTCACTGTCTCACACGGCCTCACGCTGCCTCTCACTGTCTCATTGTCTCACTGTCTCACACTGATTCACACTGCCTCACACGACATCACACTGTCTAACCATCTCACACTGTCTCACTGTCTTACTGTCAAACTGCCTCACACTGTCTCACACTGTCTGACACTGTCTCACTGTCTCACACTATCACACTGTCTCACACTGTCTCATGTTGTCTCACTGTCTGACACTGCCTCCAACAGTCTCAAACTGTCTCCCACTATCTCACACTGTCCCACACTGTCTCACTGCCTCACACTGTCTCCCACTGTCTCACACTGTCTCACGTTGTCTCACTGTCTCACACTGTCTCTCACTGTCTCACTATTTCACACTGTCTCAAACTGTCTCACTTTCCAACACTGTCTCTCAATGTTACAAAACTGTCTCACACTGTCTCTCACTGTCTCACTGTTTCACACACTGTCTCGCTGCCTCTCACAGTCTCACACTGTCTCTCACTATCTCACACTGTCTCACACTGTCACACTGTCTCACACTGTCTCACTGTCTCAAACTCTCTCACTGGCTCACACAGTCTCCCACTGTCTCACACTGTCACACACTGTCTCTCACTGTCTCACTGTTTCACACTGACTCAAACTGTCTCACTTTCCAAAACTGTCTCTCAATGTCTCAGAAATGTCTCACACTGTTTCTCACTGTCTCACACTGCCTTAAACTGTCTCACGTTCCAACACTGAGACAGTGTGAGACAGTGAGACAGTGTGAGACAGTGTGAGACAGTGAGACAGTGTGACAGAGAGACAGTGAGAGACAGTGTGAGGCAGTGTGAGACAGTGAGACTGTGTGATACCGGTGTGAGACGGTGAGAGACAGTGTGAAACAGTGATACAGTGTGAGCCAGTGAGACAGTGTGAGACAGTGTGAGACAGTGAGACAGTGTGAGATAGTGAGACAGTATGGGACAGTGTGAGGCAGTGAGTCAGTGTGAGACAGTGTGATACAGTGTGACAGTGAGACAGTGAGAGACAGTATGAGTCAGTGAGACAGTGTGAGACAGTGAGACAGTGTGAGACAGTATGGGAGAGTGTGAGACAATGAGACAGTGAGGCAGTGTGAGACAGTGAGACAGTGTGAGACAGTGTGAGACAATCCAGCTAGGATTTTTTAAAAAATTGCTGCTTTGTTTATATTGTAAATGATATGTGATATTGGCAGTATTATTAGTATTTCTTGTTACCAGGCATAGAATAGATTTCACATTGGAAGGGAAACCTATGGGTCTGTAAAGGAAATGAATGATGCCAATGCTGCATCTTTTGCTGTGATTATGCAGAATGTTCAAGAATTTGTTTTATACAAATTGTTGATCTTTTAAAGAGTAAAATATTATTTTTTTAAAAACCCACTCCTGCACCTATTTTCTATGTTTCTATGGGGTATGGAGAGAAAGCAGGAAAGGGGTACTGAGGTGAATGATCAGTCATGATCTTATTGAATGGTGGTGCAGGCTCGAAGGGCCGAATGGCCTACTCCTGCACATATTTTCTATGTTTTCTAGTTCTATGTCTACTGTCCCGCAATGTTTCAAAACTGTCTCACACTGCATCTCACTGTTTCACACTGTCAAACACTGTCTCACTGTCTCACACTGACTCACTTTCTCACTGTATCATAATATCTCTCACTGTCTCACACCATCTCCCATTGTCTCACACTGTCACACACAATGTCTCTCACTGCCTCACTGTTTCATATCGACTCAAACTGTCTCACTTTCCAACACTGTCTCTCAATGTCTCAGATCTGTCTCACACTGTTTCTCACTGCCTCACACTGTCTCTCAGTGTCTCACTGTCTCACACTGTCTCAAACTGTCTCACTTTCCAACACTGTCTCTCAATGTTACAAAACTGTCTCACACTGTCTCTCACTGTCTCACTGTTTCACACTGTCTCTCACTGTCTCACTGTTTCACACTGTCTCAAACTGTCTCACTTTCCAACACTGTCCCTTAATGTCACAAAACTGTGTCACACTGTATCTCACTGTCTCACACTATCACACACTGTCTCGCTGTCTCTCACAGTCTCACACTGTCTCTCACTATCTCACACTGTCTCACACTGTCACACTGTCTCACACTGTCTCACTGTCTCAAACTCTCTCACTGGCTCACACTGTCTCCCACTGGCTCACACCGTCACACACTGTCTCTCACTGTCTTACTGTTTCATACTGACTCAAACTGTCTCACTTTCCAAAACTGTCTCTCAATGTCTCAGAACTGTCTCACACTGTTTCTCACTGTCTCACACTGTCTCCCAATGTCTCACGTTCCAACACTGAGACAGTGTGAGACAGTGAGACAGTGTGAGACAGTGTGAGACAGTGAGACAGTGTGAGACAGTGTGACAGAGAGACAGTGAGAGACAGTGTGAGGCAGTGTGAGACAGTGAGACAGTGTGATTCCAGTGTGAGACGGTGAGAGACAGTGTGAAACAGTGAGACAGTGTGAGCCAGTGAGACAGTGTGAGACAGTGAGACAGTGTGAGACAGCATGGGACAGTGTGAGACAGTGTGAGACAATCCAGCTAGTATTTAAAAAAAATTGCTGCTTTGTTTATATTGTAAATGATATGTGATATTGGCAGTATTATTAGTATTTCTTGTTACCAGGCATAGAATAGATTTCACATTGGAAGGGAAACCTATGGGTCTGTAAAGGAAATGAATGATGCCAATGCTGCATCTATTGCTGAGATTATGCAGAATGTTCAAGAATTTGTTTTATACAAATTGTTGATCTTTTAAAGAGTAAAATATTATTTTTTTAAAAACCCACTCCTGCACCTATTTTCTATGTTCCTATGGGGTATGGAGAGAAAGCAGGAAAGGGGTACTGAGGTGAATGATCAGTCATGATCTTATTGAATGGTGGTGCAGGCTCGAAGAGCCGAATGGCCTACTCCTGCACATATTTTCTATGTTTTCTAGTTCTATGTCTACTGTCCCGCAATGTTTCAAAACTGTCTCACACTGCATCTCACTGTTTCACACTGTCAAACACTGTCTCACTGTCTCACACTGACTCACTTTCTCACTGTATCATAATATCTCTCACTGTCTCACACCATCTCCCATTGTCTCACACTGTCACACACAATGTCTCTCACTGCCTCACTGTTTCATACCGACTCAAACTGTCTCACTTTCTCACTGTCTCACACTATCTCATACTGTCTCACTGTCTCACACCATCTCAAACTGTCTCACACTTTCTCTCTGTCTCACTGTCTCACACTGTCTCACACTGTCTCTCTGTCTCTCTACCTCACACTGTCTGGCACTGTCTCACTGACTCGTTGTTTCACACTTTCACATGTCTCACACTGTCTCACAGAATCTCACTGTCTCACACTGTCTGACACTGCCTCGCACAGTCTCACTGTCTCACACTGACCTTCACTGTCTCACACTGTCGCTCACTGTAGCACTCTCTCACTGCCTCACACTGTCTCACTGTCTCACACTGTCTCTCACTGTCTCACTCTCTCACTGTCTCACTGCCTCACACTGTCTCTCACTGTCTCACACTCTCACTGTCTCACACTGTCTCACTGTCTCACTGTCTCACACTGTCTCACGCTGTCTCTCTGTCTCACTGTCTCACACTGTCTCACACTGTCTCTCTGTCTCGCTATCTCACTGCCTCACACTGTATCACTGTCTCACTGTCTCACTGTCTCATACTGTCTCACACTGTCTCTCTGTCTCACTGTCACACTGACTCACTGCCTCACTGGCGCACACTGTCTCACTGTCTCACACTGTCTCACACTGTCTCTCTGTCTCGCTATCTCACACTGTCTGACACTGTCTCGCTGACTCATTGTTTCACACTTTCACATGTCTCACACTGTCTCACAGAATCTCACTGTCTCACACTGTCTGACACTGCCTCGCACAGTCTCACTGTCTCACACTGACCTTCACTGTCTCACACTGTCGCTCACTGTAGCACTCTCTCACTGCCTCACACTGTCTCACTGTCTCACACTGTCTCTCACTGTCTCACTCTCTCACTGTCTCACTGCCTCACACTGTCTCTCACTGTCTCACACTCTCACTGTCTCACACTGTCTCACTGTCTCACTGTCTCACACTGTCTCACGCTGTCTCTCTGTCTCACTGTCTCACACTGTCTCACACTGTCTCTCTGTCTCGCTATCTCACTGCCTCACACTGTATCACTGTCTCACTGTCTCACTGTCTCATACTGTCTCACACTGTCTCTCTGTCTCACTGTCACACTGACTCACTGCCTCACTGGCGCACACTGTCTCACTGTCTCACACTGTCTCACACTGTCTCTCTGTCTCGCTATCTCACACTGTCTGACACTGTCTCGCTGACTCATTGTTTCACACTTTCACATGTCTCACACTGTCTCACTGTATCACTGTCTCACCCTATCTCACTGTCTCACTCGCTCACTGTCTCACACTTTCTCATTCTGTCTCACTGTCGCACACTGTTTCACACTGTCTCAGTGTCTCACACTGTCTCTCACTGCCCCCCACTGTCTCACACTTTCTCACGCTCTTTCCCACTGTCTCACTGTCTCTCGCTGTCTCACTGTCTCACTGTCTCACATTGTCTCACTGTCTCTCATTGTCTCACTGTGCCACTGTCCCTCAAAGTCTCACACTGTCTCACACTGTCTCTCTGTCTCTCTATCTCACACTGTCTGACACTGTTACACTGTCTCATTGCTTCACACTTTCACATGTCTGACACTGTCTCACAGAATCTCACTGTCTCACACTGTCTGACACTGTCTCACACTGACTTTCACTGCCTCACACTGTCTCTCACTGTCTCACTGCCTCACACTGTCTCACGCTGTCTCTCTGTCTCACAGTCTCACACTGCCTCACACTGTCTCTCTGTCTCGCCAACTCACACTGTCTGACACTGTCTCACACTGACTTTCACTGTCTCACACTGTCTCTCACTGTCTCACTCTCTCACTGTCTCACACTGTCTCACTGTCTCACTGTCTCACACTGTCTCACACTGTCTCTCTGTCTCACTGTCTCTCACTGTCTCACACTGTCTGACAATGTCTCACTGTCTCACACTGTCTGACACTGTCTCACTGTCTCACTGTCTCACACTGTCTCTCTGTCGCACTGCCTCACTGCCTCACACTGTCTCACTGTCTCACTGTCTCACACTTTCTCACACTGTCTCTCTGTCTCTCTATCTCACACTGTCTGACACTGTCTCATTGACTCGTTGTTTCACACTTTCACATGTCTCACACTGTCTCACAGAATCTCACTGTCTCACACTGTCTGACACTGTCTCGCACAGTCTCAATGTCTCACACTGACCTTCACTGTCTCACATTGTCTCTCACTGTCACATTCTCTCACTGTCTCACTGTCTCACACTGGCTCACACTGTCTCTCTGTCTCGCTATCTCACACTGTCTGACACTGTCTCACTGACTCATTATTTCACACATTCACATGTCTCAAACTGTCTCACTGTATCATTGTCTCACCCTGTCTCACTGTCTCACTCTCTCACTGTCTCACACTTTCTCATTCTGTCTCACTGTCTCACACTGTTTCACACTGTCTCAGTGTCTCACACTGTCTCTCACTGCCCCACACTGTCTCACACTGTCTCACGCTCCTTCCCACTGTCTCACTGTCTCTCGCTGTCTCACTATCTCACATTGTCTCACTGTCTCTCACTGCCTCACTGTGTCACTATCCCTCACTGTCTCACGCTGTCTCACACTGCCTCTCTGTTTTTCTATCTCACACCGTCTGACACTGTCTCACTGACTCGTTGTTTCACACTTTCACATGTTTCACACTGTCTCACAGAATCTCACTGTCTCACACTGTCTGACACTGTCTCGCACAGTCTCACTATCTCACACTGACTTTCACTGCCTCACACTGTCTCTCACTGTCGCACTCTCTCACTGCCTCACACTGTCTCACTGTCTCACTATCTCACTGTCTCATACTGTCTCACACTGTCGTTCTGTCTCACTGTCTCACTGCCTCACTGACTCACACTGTCTCACTGTCTCACTATCTCACACTGTCTGACACTGTCTCACTGACTCATTGTTTCACACTTTCAATGTCTCACACTTTCTCACTGTATCACTGTCTCACCCTGTCTCACTGTCTCACTCTCTCACTGCCTCACTCTCGCACTGTCTCACACTGTCTCTCTGTCTCTCTACCTCACACTGTCTGGCACTGTCTCACTGACTCGTTGTTTCACACTTTCACATGTCTCACACTGTCTCACAGAATCTCACTGTCTCACACTGTCTAACACTGCCTCGCACAGTCTCACTGTCTCACACTGACCTTCACTGTCTCACACTGTCTCTCACTGTCGCACTCTCTCACTGCCTCACACTGTCTCACTGTCTCACACTGTCTCTCACTGTCTCACTCTCTCACTGTCTCACTGCCTCACACTGTCTCTCACTGCTTCACACTCTCACTGTCTCACACTGTCTCACTGTCTCACTGTCTCACTGTCTCACACTGTCTCACGCTGTCGCTCTGTCTCACTGTCTCACACTGTCTCACACTGTCTCTCTGTCTCGCTATCTCACTGCCTCACACTGCCTCACTGTCTCACTGTCTCATACTGTCTCACACTGTCTCTCTGTCTCACTGTCACACTGACTCACTGCCTCACTGGCGCACACTGTCTCACTGTCTCACACTGTCTCACACTGTCTCTCTGTCTCGCTATCTCACACTGTCTGACACTGTCTCACTGACTCATTGTTTCACACTTTCACATGTCTCACACTGTCTTACTGTATCACTGTCTCACCCTATCTCACTGTCTCACTCGCTCACTGTCTCACACTTTCTCATTCTGTCTCACTGTCGCACACTGTTTCACACTCTCTCAGTGTCTCACACTGTCTCTCACTGCCCCCCACTGTCTCACACAGTCTCACGCTCTTTCCCACTGTCTCACTGTCTCTCGCTGTCTCACTGTCTCACATTGTCTCACTGTCTCTCATTGTCTCACTGTGTCACTGTCCCTCAAAGTCTCACACTGTCTCACACTGTCTCTCTGTCTCTCTATCTCACACTGTCTGACACTGTCACACTGTCTCATTGTTTCACACTTTCACATGTCTGACACTGTCTCACACTGTCTCTCACTGTCTCACTCTCTCACTGTCTCACACTGACTTTCACTGCCTCACACTGTCTCTCACTGTCTCACACTGTCTCACACTGTCTCTCTGTCTCACTGTCTCACACTGTCTCACACTGTCTGACCCTGTCTCACTGTCTCACACTGTCTCACTGTCTCACTGTCTCACACTGTCTCTCTGTCTCACTGCCTCACTGTCTCACACTGGCTCACTGCCTCACTGTCTCACACTGTCTCACTGTCTCACTGTCTCTCTATCTCACACTGTCTGTCACTGTCTCATTGACTCGTTGTTTCACACTTTCACATGTCTCACACTGTCTCACAGAATCTCACTGTCTCACACTGTCTGACACTGTCTCACACAGTCTCAATGTCTCACACTGACCTTCACTGTCTCACACTGTCTCTCACTGTCACATTCTCTCACTGTCTCACACTGTCTCACTGTCTCACTGTCTCACACTGGCTCACACTGTCTCTCTGTCTCGCTATCTCACACTGCCTGACACTGTCTCACTGACTCATTATTTCACACGTTCACATGTCTCACACTGTCTCACTGTATCACTGTCTCACCCTGTCTCACTGTCTCACTCTCTCACTGTCTCACACTTTCTCATTCTGTCTCACTGTCTCACACTGTTTCACACTGTCTCAGTGTCTCACACTGTCTCTCACTGCCCCACACTCTCTCACACTGTCTCACACTCCTTCCCACTGTCTCACTGTCTCTCGCTGTCTCACTATCTCACATTGTCTCACTGTCTCTCACTGCCTCACTGTGTCACTATCCCTCACTGTCTCACGCTGTCTCACACTGCCTCTCTGTCTCTCTATCTCACACCGTCTAACACTGTCTCACTGACTCATTGTTTCACACTTTCACATGTTTCACACTGTCTCACAGAATCTCACTGTCTCACACTGACTTTCACTGCCTCACACTGTCTCTCACTGTCGCACTCTCTCACTGTCTCACACTGTCTCACTGTCTCACTGTCTCATACTGTCTCACACTGGCGTTCTGTCTCACTGTCTCACTGCCTCACTGTCTCACACTGTCTCACTGTCTCACTATCTCACACTGTCTGACACTGTCTCACTGACTCATTGTTTCACACTTTCACATGTCTCACACTTTCTCACTGTATCACTGTCTCACCCTGTCTCAATGTCTCACTCTCTCACTGCCTCACTCTCGCACTGTCTCACACTGTCTCACACTTTCTCATTCTGTCTCACTGTCTCACACTGTTTCACACTGTCTCATTGTATCACACTGTCTCTCACTGTCCCACACTGTCTCACACTGTCTCACGCTCTTTCCCACTGTCTCACTGTCCCTCGCTGTCTCACTATCTCACATTGTCTCACTGTCTCTCACTGCCTCACTGTCTCACTGCCTCACACTGTCTCTCACTGTCTCACTCTCGCACTGTCTCACACTTTCTCATTCTGCCTCACTGTCTCACACTGTTTCACACTGTCTCAGTGTATCACACTGTCTCTCACTGTCCCACACTGTCTCACACTTTCTCACGCTCTTTCCCACTGTCTCACGGTCCCTCGCTGTCTCACTGTCTCACATTGTCTCACTGTCTCTCACTGTCTCACTGTTTCACTGTCCCTCAGAGTCTCACACTGTCTCACACTGTCTCTCTGTCTCTCTATCTCATACTGTCTGACACTGTCTCACTGACTCATTGTTTCACACTTTCACATGTTTCACACTGTCTCACAGAATCTCACTGTCTCACACTGTCTGACACTGTCTCGTTCAGTCTCACTGTCTCACACTGACTTTCACTGCCTTACACTGTCTCTCACTGTCTCACTCTCTCACTGTCTCACACTGTCTCACTGTCTCACTGCCTCACTGTCTCACTGCCTCACACTGTCTCACACTGTCTCTCTGTCTCTCTATCTCATACTGTCTGACACTGTCTCACTGACTCATTGTTTCACACTTTCACATGTCTCAAACTGTCTCACAGAATCTCACCGTCTCACACTGTCTGACACTACCTCACACAGTCTCACTGTCTCACACTGACCTTCACTGTCTCACACTGTCTCTCACTGTCGCACTCTCTCACTGCCTCACACTGTCTCACTGTCTCACACTGTCGCTCACTGTCACACTCTCTCACTGCCTCTCACTGTCTCACTGCCTCACTGGCTCACACTGTCTCAAAGTCTCACTGCCTCACACTGTCTGACACTGTCTCTCTGTCTCGCTATCTCACACTGTCTGACACTGTCTCACTGACTCATTGTTTCACACTTTCACATGTCTCACACTGTCTCACTGTATCACTGTCTCAACCTGCCTCACTGTCTCACTCTCTCACTCTCTCACTGTCTCACACTTTCTCATTCTGTCTCACTGTCTCACAATGTTTCACACTGTCTCAGTGTATCACACTGTCTCTCACTGTCCCACACTGTCTCACACTGTCTCACGCTCTTTCCCACTGTCTCACTGTCCCTTGCTGTCTCACTGCCTCACATTGTCTCACTGTCTCTCACTGTCTCACTGTGTCACTGTCCCTCAAAGTCTCACACTGTCTCACACTGTCTCTCTGTCTCTCTATCTCACACTGTCTGACACTGTCTCGCTCAGTCTCACTGTCTCACACTTACTTTCACTGCCTCACACTGTCTCACACTGTCTCATTGTCTCACTGTCTCACTGCCTCACTGTCTCACACTGTCTCACACTGTCTCACTGTCTCACACTGCCTCACGCTGTCTCTCTGTCTCACTGTCTCACACTGTCTCACACTGTCTCTTTGTCTCGCTACCTCACACTGTCTAACACTGTCTCACTGACTCATTGTTTCACACTTTCACATGTCTCACACTGTCTCACAGAATCTCACCATCTCACACTGTCTGACACTGCCTCGCACAGTCTCACTGTCTCACACTGACCTTCACTGTCTCACACTGTCTCTCACTGTCGCACTCTCTCACTGCCTCACACTGTCTCACTGTCTCACACTGTCTCTCACTGTCGCACTCTCTCACTGCCTCACACTGTCTCACTGTCTCACTGTCTCACACTGTCTCACACTGTCTCTCTGTCTCACTGTCTCACTGCCTCACTGGCTCACACTGTCTTACTGTCTCACTGTCTCACACTGTCTCACACTGTCTCTCTGTCTCGCTATCTCACACTATCTGACACTGTCTCACTGACTCATTGTTTCATACTTTCACATGTCTCACTGTATCACTGTCTACCCTGTCTTACTGTCTCACTCTTTCACATGTCTCACACTGTCTCACTGTATCACTGTCTCACCCTGTCTCACTGTCTCACTCTCTCAATGCCTCACTGTCTCACTGCCTCACACTGTCTCTCACTTTCTCTGTCTCACACTGTCTCACTGTCTCACTGTCTCACACTGTCTCACTGTCTCACTGTCTCACTGTCTCACTGTCTCACACTGTCTCACGCTGTCTCTCTGTCTCACTGTCTCACACTGTCTCACTGACTCGTTGTCTCACATTTTCACATGTCTGACACTGTCTCACAGAATCTCACTGTCTCACACTTTCTGACACTGCCTCGCACAGTCTCATTGTCTCACACTGACCTTCACTGTCTCACACTGTCTCTCACTGTTGCACTCTCTCACTGCCTCACACTGTCTCACTGTCGCATACTGTCTCACAGAATCTCACTGTCTCTCACTGTCTCACTCGCTCACTGTCTCACACTGTCTCACTGTCTCACACTGTCTCACTGTCTCACTGTCTTACTGTCTCACTGTCTCACACTGTCTCTCACTGTCTCACTCTCTCACTGCCTCACACTGTCTCACTGTCTCATACTGTCTCACTGCCTCACTGCCTCACTGGCTCACACTGTCTCTCTGTCTCGCTATCTCACACTGTCTGACACTGTCTCACTGACTCATTGTTTCACACTTTCACATGTCTCACACTGTCTCACTGTATCACTGCCTCACCCTGTCTCACTGCCTCACTCTCTCACTGTCTCAAACTTTCTCATTCTGTCTCACACTGTTTCACACTGTCTCAGTGTCTCACACTGTCTCTCACTGCCCCCCACTGTCTTACACTGTCTCACGCTCTTTCCCACTGGCTCACTGTCTCTCGTGCCTCACTGTCTCACTGTCTCTCACTGTCTCACTGTCACTGTCCCTCAAAGTCTCACACTGTCTCACACTGTCTCTCTGTCTCTCTATCTCACACTGTCTGACACTGTCTCACTGACTCATTGTTTCACACTTTCACATGTCTCACATTGTCTCACAGAATCTCACTGTCTCACACTGTCTGACACTGTCTCGCACAGTCTCACTGTCTCACACTTTTTCACACTGTCTCAGTGTCTCACACTGTCTCTCACTGCCCCACACTGTCTCACACTGTCTCACGCTCTTTCCCACTGCCTCACTGTCTCTTGCTGTCTCACTATCTCACATTATCTCACTGTCTCTCACTGCCTCACTGTGTCACTGTCCCTTACTGTCTCACACTGTCACACTGCCTCTCTGTCTCTCTATCTCACACTGTCTGACACTGTCTCACTGACTCATTATTTCACACTTTCACATGTTTCTCACTGTCTCACACTGACTTTCACTGCCTCACACTGTCTCTCACTGTCTCACTCTCTCACTGTCTCACACTGTCTCACTGTCTCACTGTCTCACACTGTCTCACAATGTCTCTCTGTCTCGCTATCTCACACTGTCTGACACTGTCTCACTGACTCATTGTTTCACACTTCCACATGTCTCACACTGTCTCACTGTATCACTGTCTCACCCTGTCTCACTGTCTCACTCTCTCACTGTCTCACACTTTCTCATTCTGTCTCACTGTCTCACACTGTTTCACATTGTCTAAGTGTCTCACACTGTCTCTCACTGTCTCACGCTCTTTCCCACTGTCTCTCGCTGTCTCACTGTCTCACACTGTCTCACTGTCTCACACTGCCTGACACGGTCTCACACCGTCTCAGTGTCACACACTGTCTCTGATTGCATCACACTGTCTCACTGTATCACTGTCTCACCCTGTCTCACTGTCTCACTCTCTCACTGTCTCACACATTCTCATTCTGTCTCACTGTCTCACACTGTCTCACACTGTCTCACACTGTCTCACTGTATCACTGTCCCACCCTGTCTCACTGTCTCACTCTCTCACTGTCTCACACTTTCTCATTCTGTCTCACTGTCTCACACTGTCTCACTGTCTCACTGTCTCACTGTCTCACACTGTCTCACACTATCTCTCTATCTCACTGTCTCACTGTCTCAATGTCTCACTGCCTCACACTGTCTCACACTGGCTCACACTGTCTCTCTGTCTCGCTATCTCACACTGTCTGACACTATCTCACTGACTCATTGTTTCACACTTTCACATGTCTCACACTGTCTCACAGAATCTCACTGTCTCACACTGCCTGACACTGTCTCGCACAGTTTCGCTGTCTCACACTGACTTTCACTGTATCAGTGTCTCACACTGTCTCTCACTGCCCCACACTGCCTCACACTGTCTCACGCTCTTTCCCACTGTCTCACTGTCTCTCCCTGTCTCACTATCTCACATTGTCTCACTGTCTCTCACTGTCTCACTGTGTCTCACTTTCTCTCACTGTCTCACTGTCACACTGTCTCACACTGTCTCACAATGTCTCTCTGTCTCACTGTCTCACCCTGTCTCATTGTCTCACACTGCCTCACACTGTCTCACTTCATCACTGTCTCAAACTGTCTTACTGTCTCATATTTTTTCACTGTCTCACTGTCTCACACCGTCTCACTGTCTCGCTATCTCACACTGTCTGACACTGTCTCACTGTCTCTCTGTCTCGCACTTTCACACTGTCTCACACTGTTTCACAGAATCTCACTGTCTCACACTGGCTGACATTGTCTCGCACAGTCTCACACTGTCTCACACTGTCTCACACTGTATCTCACTGTCTCACACTGTCTCTCACTGTCTCACCCTGTCTCGCTGTCTCACTCTCTCACTGTCTCACACTGCCTCACACTGTCTCACTGTCTCACTGTCTCATTGTCTCAAACTGTCTTACTGTCTCATATTGTCTCACTGTCTCACTGTCTCACAGTGTCTCACTGTTTCACACTGTATCACTGTCTCGCTATCTCACACTGTCTGGCACTGTCTCACTGTCTCTGTCTCACACTTTGACACTGTCTCACACTGTTTCACAGAATCTCACAGAATCTCACTGTCACTCACTGTCTCACACTGTCTCACACTGTCTCACACTGTCCCATACTGCCTCACACTTTCTCACTGTCTCACACTGTCTCACTGTCTCACTGTCTCACCCTGTCTCACTGTCTCACACTGCCTTGCACTGTCTCGCTGTCTCACTGTCTCAAACTGTCTTACTGTCTCATATTGTCTCACTGTCTCACTGTCTCACAGTGTCTCACTGTCTCACACCATCTCACTGTCTCGCTATCTCACACTGTCTGACACTGTCTCACTGTCTCACTGTCTCACACTTTTTCACACTGTCTCAGTGTCTCACACTGACTCTCACTGCCCCACACTGCCTCACACTGTCTCACGCTCTTTCCCACTGTCTCACTGTCTCTTGCTGTCTCACTATCTCACATTGTCTCACTGTCTCTCACTGCCTCACTGTGTCACTGTCCCTTACTGTCTCACACTGTCTCACACTGCCTCTCTGTCTCTCTATCTCACGCTGTCTGACACTGTCTCACTGACTCATTGTTTCACACTTTCACATGTTTCACACTGTCTCGCACAGTCTCACTGTCTCACACTGACTTTCACTGCCTCACACTGTCTCTCACTGTCTCACTCTCTCACTGTCTCACACTGTCTCACTGTCTCACTGTCTCACTGTCTCACACTGTCTCACACTGTCTCTCTGTCTCACTGTCTCACACTGTCTCACACTGTCTCTCTGTCTCGCTATCTCACACTGTCTGACACTGTCTCACGGACTCATTGTTTCACACGTTCACATGTCTCACACTGTCTCACAGAATCTCACTGTCTCACACTGCCTCTCTGTCTCTCTATCTCACACTGTCTGACACTGTCTCACTGACTCATTGTTTCACACATTCACATGTTTCACACTGCCTCACAGAATCTCACTGTCTCACACTGTCTCACACTGTCTCGCACAGTCTCACTGTCTCACACTGACTTTCACTGCCTCACACTGTCTCTCACTGTCTCACTCGCTCACTGTCGCACACTGTCTCACTGTCTCACTGTCTCACTGTCTCACACTGTCTCTCTGTCTCACTGTCTCACACTGTCTCACACTGCCTCTCTGTCTCGCTATCTCACACTGTCTGACACTGTCTCACTGACTCATTGTTTCACACTTTCACATGTCTCACACTGTCTCACTGTATCACTGTCCCACCCTGTCTCACTGTCTCACTCTCTCACTGTCTCACACTTTCTCATTCTGTCTCACTGTCTCACACTGTTTCACACTGTCTCAGTGTCTCACACTGTCTCTCACTGCCCCACACTGTCTCACACTGTCTCACGCTCTTTCCCACGATCTCACTGTCTCTCGCTGTCTCACTACCTCACATTGTCACACTGTCTCTCACTGTCTCACTGTGTCACTGTCCCTCACTGTCTCACACTGCCTCTCTGTCTCTCTATCTCACACTGTCTGACACTGTCTCACTGACTCATTGTTTCACACATTCACATGTTTCACACTGCCTCACAGAATCACACTGTCTCACACTGTCTCACACTGTCTTGCACAGTCTCACTATCTCACACTGACTTTCACTGCCTCACACTGTCTCTCACTGTCTCACTATCTCACTGTCTCACACTTTCTCACTGTCTCACTGTCTCACTGTCTCACACTGTCTCTCTGTCTCACTGTCTCACACTGTCTCACACTGCATCTCTGTCTCGCTATCTCACACTGTCTGACACTGTCTCACTGACTCATTGCTTCACACTTTCACATGTCTCACATTGTCTCACAGAATTTCACTGTCTCACACTGCCTGACACTGTCTCGCACAGTTTCGCTGTCTCACACTGACTTTCACTGTCTCACCCTGTCTCTCACTGTCGCACTCTCTCACTGTCTCACACTTTCTCATTCTGTCTCACTGTCTCACACTGTCTCACTGTCTCACTGTCCCACTATCTCACACTGTCTCACACTATCTCTCTGTCTCACTGCCTCACTGCCTCACACTGTCTCACACTGGCTCACACTGTCTCTCTGTCCCGCTATCTCACACTGTCTGACACTGTCTCACTGACTCATTGTTTCACACTTTCACATGTCTCACACTGTCTCACAGAATCTCACTGTCTCACACTGCCTGACACTGTCTCGCACAGTTTCGCTGTCTCACACTGACTTTCACTGTCTCAGTGTCTCACACTGTCTCTCACTGCCCCACACTGCCTCACACTGTCTCACGCTCTTTCCCACTGTCTCACTGTCTCTCCCTGTCTCACTATCTCACATTGTCTCACTGTCTCTCACTGTCTCACTGTGTCACTGTCTCTCACTGTCTCACCGTCTCACTGTCTCACACTGTCTCACACTGTCTCACACTGTCTCTCTGTCTCACTGTCTCACCCTGTCTCATTGTCTCACACTGCCTCACACTGTCTCACTGCCTCACTGTCTCAAACTGTCTTACTGTCTCATATTGTTTCACTGTCTCACTGTCTCACTGTCTCACTGTCTCACACCGTATCACTGTCTCGCTATCTCACACTGTCTGGCACTGTCTCACTGTCTCTGTCTCACACTTTGACACTGTCTCACACTGTTTCACGGAATCTCACAGAATCTCACTGTCACTCACTGTCTCACACTGTCTCACACTGTCTCACACTGTCCCATACTGCCTCACACTTTCTCACTGTCTCACACTGTCTCACTGTCTCACTGTCTCACCCTGTCTCACTGTCTCACACTGCCTCGCACTGCCTCGCTGTCTCACTGTCTCAAACTGTCTTACTGTCTCATATTGTCTCACTGTCTCACTGTCTCACAGTGTCTCACTGTCTCACACCGTCTCACTGTCTCGCTATCTCACACTGTCTGACACTGTCTCACTGTCTCACTGTCTCACACTTTTTCACACTGTCTCAGTGTCTCACACTGACTCTCACTGCCTCACACTGCCTCACACTGTCTCACGCTCTTTCCCACTGTCTCACTGTCTCTTGCTGTCTCACTATCTCACATTGTCTCACTGTCTCTCACTGCCTCACTGTGTCACTGTCCCTTACTGTCTCACACTGTCTCACACTGCCTCTCTGTCTCTCTATCTCACACTGTCTGACACTGTCTCACTGACTCATTGTTTCACACTTTCACATGTTTCACACTGTCTCGCACAGTCTCACTGTCTCACACTGACTTTCACTGCCTCACACTGTCTCTCACTGTCTCGCTCTCTCAATGTCTCACACTGTCTCACTGTCTCACTGTCTCACTGTCTCACACTGTCTCACACTGTCTCTCTGTCTCACTGTCTCACACTGTTTCACACTGTCTCTCTGTCTCGCTATCTCACACTGTCTGACACTGTCTCACGGACTCATTGTTTCACACGTTCACATGTCTCATGCTGTCTCACAGAATCTCACTGTCTCACACTGCCTCTCTGTCTCTCTATCTCACACTGTCTGACACTGTCTCACTGACTCATTGTTTCACACATTCACATGTTTCACACTGCCTCACAGAATCTCACTTTCTCACACTGTCTCACACTGTCTCGCACAGTCTCACTGTCTCACACTGACTTTCACTGCCTCACACTGTCTCTCACTGTCTCACTCTCTCACTGTCTCACACTGTCTCACTGTCTCACACTGTCTCACACTGTCTCACACTGTCTCACTGTCTCACACGGTCTCACACTGTCTCTCTGTCTCGCTATCTCACACTGTCTGACACTGTCTCACGGACTCATTGTTTCACACATTCACATGTCTCATGCTGTCTCACAGAATCTCACTGTCTCACACTGCCTCTCTGTCTCTCTATCTCACACTGTCTGACACTGTCTCACTGACTCATTGTTTCACACATTCACATGTTTCACACTGCCTCACAGAATCTCACTTTCTCACACTGTCTCACACTGTCTCGCACAGTCTCACTGTCTCACACTGACTTTCACTGCCTCACACTGTCTCTCACTGTCTCACTCTCTCACTGTCTCACACTGTCTCACTGTCTCACACTGTCTCACACTGTCTCACACTGTCTCACTGTCTCACACTGTCTCACACTGCCTCTCTGTCTCGCTATCTCACACTGTCTCTCACTGTCTCACTGTGTCACTGTCCCTCACTGTCTCACACTGCCTCTCTGTCTCTCTATCTCACACTGTCTGACACTGTCTCACTGACTCATTGTTTCACACATTCACATGTTTCACACTGCCTCACAGAATCACACTGTCTCACACTGTCTCACACTGTCTTGCACAGTCTCACTATCTCACACTGACTTTCACTGCCTCACACTGTCTCTCACTGTCTCACTATCTCACTGTCTCACACTTTCTCACTGTCTCACTGTCTCACTGTCTCACACTGTCTCACACTGTCTCTCTGTCTCACTGTCTCACACTGTCTCACACTGCCTCTCTGTCTCGCTGTCTCACACTGTCTGACACTGTCTCACTGACTCATTGCTTCACACTTTCACATGTCTCACATTGTCTCACAGAATTTCACTGTCTCACACTGGCTGACACTGTCTCGCACAGTTTCGCTGTCTCACACTGACTTTCACTGTCTCACCCTGTCTCTCACTGTCGCACTCTCTCACTGTCTCACACTTTCTCATTCTGTCTCACTGTCTCACACTGTCTCACTGTCTCACTGTCCCACTGTCTCACACTGTCTCACACTATCTCTCTGTCTCACTGTCTCACTGCCTCACTGCCTCACACTGTCTCACACTGGCTCACACTGTCTCTCTGTCCCGCTATCTCACACTGTCTGACACTGTCTCACTGACTCATTGTTTCACACTTTCACATGCCTCACACTGTCTCACAGAATCTCACTGTCTCACACTGCCTGACACTGTCTCGCACAGTTTCGCTGTCTCACACTGACTTTCACTGTCTCAGTGTCTCACACTGTCTCTCACTGCCCCACACTGCCTCACACTGTCTCACGCTCTTTCCCACTGTCTCACTGTCTCTCCCTGTCTCACTATCTCACATTGTCTCACTGTCTCTCACTGTCTCACTGTGTCACTGTCTCTCACTGTCTCACCGTCTCACTGTCTCACACTGTCTCACACTGTCTCACACTGTCTCTCTGTCTCACTGTCTCACCCTGTCTCATTGTCTCACACTGCCTCACACTGTCTCACTGCCTCACTGTCTCAAACTGTCTTACTGTCTCATATTGTTTCACTGTCTCACTGTCTCACTGTCTCACTGTCTCACACCGTATCACTGTCTCGCTATCTCACACTGTCTGGCACTGTCTCACTGTCTCTGTCTCACACTTTGACACTGTCTCACACTGTTTCACGGAATCTCACAGAATCTCACTGTCACTCACTGTCTCACACTGTCTCACACTGTCTCACACTGTCCCATACTGCCTCACACTTTCTCACTGTCTCACACTGTCTCACTGTCTCACTGTCTCACTGTCTCACCCTGTCTCACTGTCTCACACTGCCTCGCACTGTCTCGCTGTCTCACTGTCTCAAACTGTCTTACTGTCTCATATTGTCTCACTGTCTCACTGTCTCACAGTGTCTCACTGTCTCACACCGTCTCACTGTCTCGCTATCTCACACTGTCTGACACTGTCTCGCACAGTTTCGCTGTCTCACACTGACTTTCACTGTCTCAGTGTCTCACACTGTCTCTCACTGCCCCACACTGCCTCACACTGTCTCACGCTCTTTCCCAGTGTCTCACTGTCTCTCCCTGTCTCACTATCTCACATTGTCTCACTGTCTCTCACTGTCTCACTGTGTCACTGTCTCTCACTGTCTCACCGTCTCACTGTCTCACACTGTCTCACACTGTCTCACACTGTCTCTCTGTCTCACTGTCTCACCCTGTCTCATTGTCTCACACTGCCTCACACTGTCTCACTGCCTCACTGTCTCAAACTGTCTTACTGTCTCATATTGTTTCACTGTCTCACTGTCTCACTGTCTCACACCGTATCACTGTCTCGCTATCTCACACTGTCTGGCACTGTCTCACTGTCTCTGTCTCACACTTTGACACTGTCTCACACTGTTTCACAGAATCTCACAGAATCTCACTGTCACTCACTGTCTCACACTGTCTCACACTGTCTCACACTGTCCCATACTGCCTCACACTTTCTCACTGTCTCACACTGTCTCACTGTCTCACGCTGTCTCTCACTGTCTCACAATATCACACCGTCTCACCCTATCACACCGTCTCACTGTCTCACACTGTTTCACTGTCCCATACTGTCTGATTGTCTCACTGTCTCACACTGTCTGACACTGTCTCACACAGTCTCACTATCTCACACTGACTCTCACTGCCTCACAGTGTCTCTCATTGTCTCACAATGTCTCAAACTTTTTCACATTCCAACTGTCTCTGACTGTCTCAAACTGTCTCACACTCTCTCTCACTGTCTCAACCTTTCTCACTGTCTCTCACTGTCTCACTGTATCACTGTTTCACACTGTCTCACTGTCTCATACTGTTTCACTGCCTCATTTTCTCACACTGCCTCACACTTTCTCACATTGTCTCATGGGTCTCACACTGTCTCAAACGTTCTCACTGTCTCAAACTGTCTCTCACTGTCTCAAACTGTCTCTCACTGTCTCACACTGTCTCACTGTCTCACACTGTCTCGCTGTCTCACGCTGTCTCACACTGCCTCACACCGTCTCACTGTCTCACTGTCTCACACTGTCTGACACTGTCTCGCACAGTCTCACTGTCTTACACTGTCTTTCACTGTCTCACACTCTCCCTCACTGTCTCACACTTTCTCACTGTCTCACACTGCCTCACTGTCTCACTGTCTCACCCTGTCTCACTGTCTCACACTGCCTCGCACTGTCTCGCTGTCTCACTATCTCAAACTGACTTACTGTCTCATATTGTCTCACTGTCTCACTGTCTCACAGTGTCTCACTGTCTCACACCATCTCACTGTCTCGCTATCTCACACTGTCTGACACTGTCTCACTGTCTCACTGTCTCACACTTTTTCACACTGTCTCAGTGTCTCACACTGTCTCTCACTGCCCCACACTGTCTCACACTGTCTCACGCTCTTTCCCACTGTCTCACTGTCTCTTGCTGTCTCACTATCTCACATTGTCTCACTGTCTCTCACTGCCTCACTGTGTCACTGTCCCTTACTGTCTCACACTGTCTGACACTGCCTCTCTGTCTCTCTATCTCACACTGTCTGACACTGTCTCACTGACTCATTGTTTCACACTTTCACATGTTTCACACTGTCTCGCACAGTCTCACTGTCTCACACTGACTTTCACTGCCTCACACTGTCTCTCACTGTCTCACTCTCTCACTGTCTCACACTGTCTCACTGTCTCACTGTCTCACTGTCTCACACTGTCTCACACTGTCTCTCTGTCTCACTGTCTCACACTGTCTCACACTGTCTCTCTGTTTCGCTATCTCACACTGTCTGACACTGTCTCACGGACTCATTGTTTCACACGTTCACATGTCTCACACTGTCTCACAGAATCTCACTGTCTCACACTGCCTGACACTGTCTCGCACAGTTTCGCCGTCTCACACTGACTTTCACTGTCTCACACTGTCTCTCACTGTCGCACTCTTTCACTGTCTCACCGTCTCACTGTCTCACTGTCTCACACTGTCTCACACTGTCTCTCTGTCTCACTGTCTCACTGCCTCACACTGTCTCACACTCTCTCACTGTCTCACTGTCTCACACCGTCTCACAATATCTCTCTGTCTCGCTATCTCACACTGTCTGACACTGTCTCACTGACTCATTGTTTCACACTTCCACATGTCTCACACTGTCTCACTGTATCACTGTCTCACCCTGTCTCACTGTCTCACTCTCGCACTGTCTCACACTTTCTCATTCTGTCTCACTGTCTCACACTGTTTCACATTGTCTAAGTGTCTCACACTGTCTCTCACTGTCTCACGCTCTTTCCCACTGTCTCTCGCTGTCTCACTGTCTCACACTGTCTCACTGTCTCACACCGCCTGATACTGTCTCACACCGTCTCAGTGTCACACACTGTCTCTGACTGTATCACACTGTCTCACTGTATCACTGTCTCACCCTGTCTCACTGTCTCACTCTCTCACTGTCTCACACTTTCTCATTCTGTCTCACTGTCTCACACTGTCTCACACTGTCTCACTGTCTCACTGTCTCATTGTCTCACACTGCCTCACACTGTCTCACTGCCTCACTGTCTCAAACTATCTTACTGTCTCATATTGTTTCACTGTCTCACTGTCTCACTGTCTCACTGTCTCACACCGTATCACTGTCTCGCTATCTCACACTGTCTGGCACTGTCTCACTGTCTCTGTCTCACACTTTGACACTGTCTCACACTGTTTCACAGAATCTCACAGAATCTCACTGTCACTCACTGTCTCACACTGTCTCACACTGTCTCACACTGTCCCATACTGCCTCACACTTTCTCACTGTCTCACACTGTCTCACTGTCTCACGCTGTCTCTCACTGTCTCACAATATCACACCATCTCACCCTATCACACCGTCTCACTGTCTCACACTGTTTCACTGTCCCATACTGTCTGATTGTCTCACTGTCTCACACTGTCTGACACTGTCTCACACAGTCTCACTATCTCACACTGACTCTCACTGCCTCACAGTGTCTCTCATTGTCTCACAATGTCTCAAACTTTTTCACTTTCCAACTGTCTCTGACTGTCTCACTGTCTCACACTGTCTCACACTGTCTCTCTGTCTCACTGTCTCACACTGTCTCACACTGTCTCTCTGTCTCGCTATCTCACACTGTCTGACACTGTCTCACGGACTCATTGTTTCACACGTTCACATGTCTCACACTGTCTCACAGAATCTCACTGTCTCACACTGCCTGACACTGTCTCGCACAGTTTCGCCGTCTCACACTGACTTTCACTGTCTCACACTGTCTCTCACTGTCGCACTCTTTCACTGTTTCACACTGTCTCACCGTCTCACTGTCTCACTGTCTCACACTGTCTCACACTGTCTCTCTGTCTCACTGTCTCACTGCCTCACACTGTCTCACACTGTCTCACTGTCTCACTGTCTCACACCGTCTCACAATATCTCTCTGTCTCGCTATCTCACACTGTCTGACACTGTCTCACTGACTCATTGTTTCACACTTCCACATGTCTCACACTGTCTCACTGTATCACTGTCTCACCCTGTCTCACTGTCTCACTCTCTCACTGTCTCACACTTTCTCATTCTGTCTCACTGTCTCACATTGTTTCACATTGTCTAAGTGTCTCACACTGTCTCTCACTGTCTCACGCTCTTTCCCACTGTCTCTCGCTGTCTCACTGTCTCACACTGTCTCACTGTCTCACACCGCCTGACACTGTCTCACACCATCTCAGTGTCACACACTGTCTCTGACTGTATCACACTGTCTCACTGTATCACTGTCTCACCCTGTCTCACTGTCTCACTCTCTCACTGTCTCACACTTTCTCATTCTGTCTCACTGTCTCACAATATCTCACACTGTCTCACTGTCTCACTGTCTCACACTGTCTCACACTGTCTCTCTGTCTCACTGTCTCACTGCCTCACTGCCTCACACTGTCTCACTGTCTCACACTGGCTCACACTGTCTCTCTGTCTCGCTATCTCACACGGTCTGACACTGTCTCACTGACTCATTGTTTCACACTTTCACATGTCTCACACTGTCTCACTGTATCACTGTCGCACCCTGTCTCACTGTCTCACTCTCTCACTGTCTCACACTTTCTCATTCTGTCTCACTGTCTCACACTGTTTCACACTGTCTCAGTGTCTCACACTGTCTCTCACTGCCCCACACTGTCTCACACTGTCTCACGCTCTTTCCCACTGTCTCACTGTCTCTCGCTGTCTCACTACCTCACATTGTCTCACTGTCTCTCACTGTCTCACTATGTCACTGTCCCTCACTGTCTCACACTGTCTCACACTGCCTCTCTGTCTCTCTATCTCACACTGTCTGACACTGTCTCACTGACTCATTGTTTCACACATTCACATGTTTCACACTGCCTCACAGAATCTCACTGTCTCACACTGTCTCACACTGTCTCGCACAGTCTCACTGTCTCACCCTGTCTCACTGTCTCACTCTCTCACTGTCTCACACTTTCTCATTCTGTCTCACTGTCTCACACTGTCTCACACTGTCTCACTGTCTCACTGTCTCATTGTCTCACACTGCCTCACACTGTCTCACTGCCTCACTGTCTCAAACTATCTTACTGTCTCATATTGTTTCACTGTCTCACTGTCTCACTGTCTCACTGTCTCACACCGTATCACTGTCTCGCTATCTCACACTGTCTGGCACTGTCTCACTGTCTCTGTCTCACACTTTGACACTGTCTCACACTGTTTCACAGAATCTCACAGAATCTCACTGTCACTCACTGTCTCACACTGTCTCACACTGTCCCATACTGCCTCACACTTTCTCACTGTCTCACACTGTCTCACTGTCTCACGCTGTCTCTCACTGTCTCACAATATCACACCATCTCACCCTATCACACCGTCTCACTGTCTCACACTGTTTCACTGTCCCATACTGTCTGATTGTCTCACTGTCTCACACTGTCTGACACTGTCTCACACAGTCTCACTATCTCACACTGACTCTCACTGCCTCACAGTGTCTCTCATTGTCTCACAATGTCTCAAACTTTTTCACTTTCCAACTGTCTCTGACTGTCTCACTGTCTCACACTGTCTCACACTGTCTCTCTGTCTCACTGTCTCACACTGTCTCACACTGTCTCTCTGTCTCGCTATCTCACACTGTCTGACACTGTCTCACGGACTCATTGTTTCACACGTTCACATGTCTCACACTGTCTCACAGAATCTCACTGTCTCACACTGCCTGACACTGTCTCGCACAGTTTCGCCGTCTCACACTGACTTTCACTGTCTCACACTGTCTCTCACTGTCGCACTCTTTCACTGTTTCACACTGTCTCAACGTCTCACTGTCTCACTGTCTCACACTGTCTCACACTGTCTCTCTGTCTCACTGTCTCACTGCCTCACACTGTCTCACACTGTCTCACTGTCTCACTGTCTCACACCGTCTCACAATATCTCTCTGTCTCGCTATCTCACACTGTCTGACACTGTCTCACTGACTCATTGTTTCACACTTCCACATGTCTCACACTGTCTCACTGTATCACTGTCTCACCCTGTCTCACTGTCTCACTCTCTCACTGTCTCACACTTTCTCATTCTGTCTCACTGTCTCACATTGTTTCACATTGTCTAAGTGTCTCACACTGTCTCTCACTGTCTCACGCTCTTTCCCACTGTCTCTCGCTGTCTCACTGTCTCACACTGTCTCACTGTCTCACACCGCCTGACACTGTCTCACACCATCTCAGTGTCACACACTGTCTCTGACTGTATCACACTGTCTCACTGTATCACTGTCTCACCCTGTCTCACTGTCTCACTCTCTCACTGTCTCACACTTTCTCATTCTGTCTCACTGTCTCACAATATCTCACACTGTCTCACTGTCTCACTGTCTCACACTGTCTCACACTGTCTCTCTGTCTCACTGTCTCACTGCCTCACTGCCTCACACTGTCTCACTGTCTCACACTGGCTCACACTGTCTCTCTGTCTCGCTATCTCACACGGTCTGACACTGTCTCACTGACTCATTGTTTCACACTTTCACATGTCTCACACTGTCTCACTGTATCACTGTCTCACCCTGTCTCACTGTCTCACTCTCTCACTGTCTCACACTTTCTCATTCTGTCTCACTGTCTCACACTGTTTCACACTGTCTCAGTGTCTCACACTGTCTCTCACTGCCCCACACTGTCTCACACTGTCTCACGCTCTTTCCCACTGTCTCACTGTCTCTCGCTGTCTCACTACCTCACATTGTCTCACTGTCTCTCACTGTCTCACTATGTCACTGTCCCTCACTGTCTCACACTGTCTCACACTGCCTCTCTGTCTCTCTATCTCACACTGTCTGACACTGTCTCACTGACTCATTGTTTCACACATTCACATGTTTCACACTGCCTCACAGAATCTCACTGTCTCACACTGTCTCACACTGTCTCGCACAGTCTCACTGTCTCACACTGACTTTCACTGCCTCACACTGTCTCTCACTGTCTCACTCTCTCACTGTCTCACACTGTCTCACTGTCTCACTGTCTCACTGTCTCACACTGTCTCACACTGTCTCTCTGTCTCGCTATCTCACACTGTCTGACACTGTCTCACTGACTCATTGCTTCACACTTTCACATGTCTCACATTGTCTCACAGAATCTCACTGTCTCACACTGCCTGACACTGTCTCGCACAGTTTCGCTGTCTCACACTGACTTTCACTGTCTCACCCTGTCTCTCACTGTCGCACTCTCTCACTGGCTCACACTTTCTCATTCTGTCTCACTGTCTCACACTGTCTCACTGTCTCACTGTCTCACTGTCTCACTGTCTCACACTGTCTCACACTATCTCTCTGTCTCACTGTCTCACTGCCTCACTGCCTCACACTGTCTCACACTGGCTCACACTGTCTCTCTGTCTCGCTATCTCACACTGTCTGACACTGTCTCACTGACTCATTGTTTCACACTTTCACATGTCTCACACTGTCTCACAGAATCTCACTGTCTCACACTGCCTGACACTGTCTCGCACAGTTTCGCTGTCTCGCACTGACTTTCACTGTCTCAGTGTCTCACACTGTCTCTCACTGCCCCACACTGCCTCACACTGTCTCACGCTCTTTCCCACTGTCTCACTGTCTCTCACTGTCTCACTGTGTCACTGCCTCTCATTGTCTCACTGTCTCACTGTCTCACACTGTCTCACACTGTCTCACACTGTCTCTCTGTCTCACTGTCTCACCCTGTCTCATTGTCTCACACTGCCTCACACTGTCTCACTGCCTCACTGTCTCAAACTATCTTACTGTCTCATATTGTTTCACTGTCTCACTGTCTCACTGTCTCACTGTCTCACACCGTATCACTGTCTCGCTATCTCACACTGTCTGGCACTGTCTCACTGTCTCTGTCTCACACTTTGACACTGTCTCACACTGTTTCACATAATCTCACAGAATCTCACTGTCACTCACTGTCTCACACTGTCTCACACTGTCTCACACTGTCCCATACTGCCTCACACTTTCTCACTGTCTCACACTGTCTCACTGTCTCACGCTGTCTCTCACTGTCTCACAATATCACACCGTCTCACCCTATCACACCGTCTCACTGTCTCACACTGTTTCACTGTCCCATACTGTCTGATTGTCTCACTGTCTCACACTGTCTGACACTGTCTCACACAGTCTCACTATCTCACACTGACTCTCACTGCCTCACAGTGTCTCTCATTGTCTCACAATGTCTCAAACTTTTTCACATTCCAACTGTCTCTGACTGTCTCAAACTGTCTCACATTCTCTCTCACTGTCTCAACCTTTCTCACTGTCTCTCACTGTCTCACTGTATCACTGTTTCACACTGTCTCACTGTCTCATACTGTTTCACTGCCTCATTTTCTCACACTGCCTCACACTTTCTCACACTGTCTCACATTGTCGCATGGGTCTCACACTGTCTCAAACTTTCTCACTGTCTCAAACTGTCTTACTGTCTCATATTGTTTCACTGTCTCACTGTCTCATTGTCTCACACCGTCTCACTGTCTCACACTGGCTGACACTGTCTCACACAGTCTCACTATCTCACACTGACTCTCACTGCCTCACAGTGTCTCTCATTGTCTCACAATGTCTCAAATCTTTCCCTTTCCAACTGTCTCTGACTGTCTCAAACTGTCTCACATTCTCTCTCACTGTCTCAACCTTTCTCACTGTCTCTCACTGTCTCACTGTATCACTGTTTCACACTGTCTCACTGTCTCATACTGTTTCACTGCCTCATTTTCTCACACTGCCTCACACTTTCTCACACTGTCTCACATTGTCTCATGGGTCTCACACTGTCTCAAACTTTCTCACTGTCTCAAACTGTCTTACTGTCTCATATTGTTTCACTGTCTCACTGTCTCATTGTCTCACACCGTCTCACTGTCTCGCTATCTCACACTGTCTGACACTGTCTCACTGTCTCTCTGTCTCGTACTTTCACACTGTCTCACACTGTTTCACAGAATCTCACTGTCTCACACTGGCTGACACTGTCTCGCACAGTCTCATACTGTCTCACACTGTCTCTCACTGTCTCACACTGTCTCACACTGTCTCTCACTGTCTCATTGTCTCAAACTGTCTTACTGTCTCATATTGTCTCACTGTCTCACTGTCTCACACTGTCTCACACTGTCTCTCTGTCTCGCTATCTCACACTGTCTGACACTGTCTCACGGACTCATTGTTTCACACGTTCACATGTCTCACACTGTCTCACAGAATCTCACTGTCTCACACTGCCTGACACTGTCTCGCACAGTTTCGCCGTCTCACACTGACTTTCACTGTCTCACACTGTCTCTCACTGTCGCACTCTTTCACTGTTTCACACTGTCTCACCGTCTCACTGTCTCACTGTCTCACACTGTCTCACACTGTCTCTCTGTCTCACTGTCTCACTGCCTCACACTGTCTCACACTGTCTCACTGTCTCACTGTCTCACACCGTCTCACAATATATCTCTGTCTCGCTATCTCACACTGTCTGACACTGTCTCACTGACTCATTGTTTCACACTTCCACATGTCTCACACTGTCTCACTGTATCACTGTCTCACCCTGTCTCACTGTCTCACTCTCTCACTGTCTCACACTTTCTCATTCTGTCTCACTGTCTCACATTGTTTCACATTGTCTCAGTGACTCACACTTTCTCTCACTGTCTCACGCTCTTTCCCACTGTCTCTCGCTGTCTCACTGTCTCACACTGTCTCACTGTCTCACACCGCCTGACACTGCCTCACACCGTCTCAGTGTCACACACTGTCTCTGACTGTATCACACTGTCTCACTGTATCACTGTCTCACCCTGTCTCACTGTCTCACTCTCTCACTGTCTCTAACTTTCTCATTCTGTCTCACTGTCTCACACTGTCTCACACTGTCTCACTGTCTCACTGTCTCACTGTCTCACACTGTCTCACACTGTCTCTCTGTCTCACTGTCTCACTGCCTCACTGCCTCACACTGTCTCACTGTCTCACACTGGCTCACACTGTCTCTCTGTCTCGCTATCTCACACTGCCTGACACTGTCTCACTGACTCATTGTTTCACACTTTCACATGTCTCACACTTTCTCACTGTATCACTGTCCCACCCTGTCTCACTGTCTCACTCTCTCACTGTCTCACACTTTCTCATTCTGTCTCACTGTCTCACACTGTTTCACACTGTCTCAGTGTCTCACACTGTCTCTCACTGCCCCACACTGTCTCACACTGTCTCACGCTCTTTCCCACTGTCTCACTGTCTCTCGCTGTCTCACTACCTCACATTGTCTCACTGTCTCTCACTGTCTCACTGTGTCACTGTCCCTCACTGTCTCACACTGTCTCACACTGCCTCTCTGTCTCTCTATCTCACACTGTCTGACACTGTCTCACTGACTCATTGTTTCACACATTCACACGTTTCACACTGCCTCACAGAATCTCACTGTCTCACACTGTCTCACACTGTCTCGCACAGTCTCACTGTCTCACACTGACTTTCACTGCCTCACACTGTCTCTCACTGTCTCACTCTCTCACTGTCTCACACTGTCTCACTGTCTCACTGTCTCACCCTGTCTCACACTGTCTCTCTCTCTCACTGTCTCACACTGTCTCACACTGCCTCTCTGTCTCGCTATCTCACACTGTCTGACACTGTCTCACTGGCTCATTGCTTCACACTTTCACATGTCTCACATTGTCTCACAGAATCTCACTGTCTCACACTGCCTGACACTGTCTCGCACAGTTTCGCTGTCTCACACTGACTTTCACTGTCTCACCCTGTCTCTCACTGTCGCACTCTCTCACTGTCTCACACTTTCTCATTCTGTCTCACTGTCTCACACTGTCTCACTGTCTCACTGTCTCACTGTCTCACACTGTCTCACACTATCTCTCTGTCTCACTGTCTTACTGTCTCACTGTCTCACACTGTCTCACACTGGCTCACTGTCTCGCTATCTCACACTGTCTGACACTGTCTCACTGGCTCATTGCTTCACACTTTCACATGTCTCACATTGTCTCACAGAATCTCACTGTCTCACACTGCCTGACACTGTCTCGCACAGTTTCGCTGTCTCACACTGACTTTCACTGTCTCACCCTGTCTCTCACTGTCGCACTCTCTCACTGTCTCACACTTTCTCATTCTGTCTCACTGTCTCACACTGTCTCACTGTCTCACTGTCTCACTGTCTCACACTGTCTCACACTATCTCTCTGTCTCACTGTCTCACTGCCTCACTGCCTCACACTGTCTCACACTGGCTCACACTGTCTCTCTGTCTTGCTATCTCACACTGTCTGACACTGTCTCACTGGCTCATTGTTTCACACTTTCACACTATCTCACACTGTTTCACAGAGTCTCACTGTCTCACACTGTCTGACACTGTCTCACACAGTCTCACACTGTCTCACACTGTCTCTCACTGTCTCACTGTCTCACCCTGTCTCGCTGTCTCATTCTCTCACTGTCTCACACTGCCTCACAACGTCTCACTATCTCACTGTCTCAAACTGTCTTACGGTCTCATATTGTCTCACTGTCTCACAGTGTCTCACTGTTTCACACCGTCTCACTGTCTCGCTATCTCACACTGTCTGACACTGTCTCACTGTCTCTCTGTCTCACACTTTGACACTGTCTCACACTGTTTCGCAGAATCTCACTGTCACTCACTGTCTCACACACTCTCACACTGTCTCACACTGTCCCATACTGTCTCACACTGTCTCACTGTTTCACCGTCTCACATTGTTTCACTGTCCCATACTGTCTGACTGTCTGACTATCTCACACTGTCTCACTGTCTCACACTGTATCACTGTCTCACACTGTCTCACTGTCTCGCTATCTCACACTGTCTCACACTTTCTCACTGACTCACTGTCTCACACTTTCACATGTCTCACATTGTCTCACAGAATCTCACTGTCTCACACTGCCTGACACTGTATCGCACAGTTTCGCTGTCTCACACTGACTTTCACTGTCTCACCCTGTCTCTCACTGTCGCACTCTCTCACTGTCTCACACTTTCTCATTCTGTCTCACTGTCTCACACTGTCTCACTGTCTCACTGTCTCACTGTCTCACTGTCTCACACTGTCTCACACTATCTCTCTGTCTCACTGTCTCACTGTCTCACTGCCTCACACTGTCTCACACTGGCTCACACTGTCTCTCTGTCTCGCCATCTCACACTGTCTGACACTGTCTCACTGACTCATTGTTTCACACTTTCACATGTCTCACACTGTCTCACAGAATCTCACTGTCTCACACTGCCTGACACTGTCTCGCACAGTTTCGCTGTCTCACACTGACTTTCACTGTCTCAGTGTCTCACACTGTCTCTCACTGCCCCACACTGCCTCACACTGTCTCACGCTCTTTCCCACTGTCTCACTGTCTCTCCCTGTCTCACTATCTCACATTGTCTCACTGTCTCTCACTGTCTCACTGTGTCACTGTCTCTCACTGTCTCACCGTCTCACTGTCTCACACTGTCTCACACTGTCTCACACTGTCTCTCTGTCTCACTGTCTCACCCTGCCTCATTGTCTCACACTGCCTCACACTGTCTCACTGCCTCACTGTCTCAAACTATCTTACTGTCTCATATTGTTTCACTGTCTCACTGTCTCACTGTCTCACACCGTATCACTGTCTCGCTATCTCACACTGTCTGGCACTGTCTCACTGTCTCTGTCTCACACTTTGACACTGTCTCACACTGTTTCACAGAATCTCACAGAATCTCACTGTCACTCACTGTCTCACACTGTCTCACACTGTCCCATACTGCCTCACACTTTCTCACTGTCTCACACTGTCTCTCACTGTCTCACAATATCACACCGCCTCACCCTATCACACCGTCTCACTGTCTCACACTTTTTCACTGTCCCATACTGTCTGATTGTCTCACTGTCTCACACTGTCTCACACTGTCTCACACTGTCCCATACTGCCTCACACTTTCTCACTGTCTCACACTGTCTCACTGTCTCACTGCCTCACACTGTCTCACACTGTCTCACACTGTCTCTCTGTCTTGCTATCCCACACTGTCTGACACTGTCTCACTGACTCATTGTTTCACACTTTCACATGTCTCACACTGTCTCACAGAATCTCACTGTCTCACACTGCCTGACACTGTCTCGCACAGTTTCGCTGTCTCACACTGACTTTCACTGTCTCAGTGTCTCACACTGTCTCTCACTGCCCCACACTGCCTCACACTGTCTCACGCTCTTTCCCACTGTCTCACTGTCTCTCCCTGTCTCACTATCTCACTGTCTCAAACTGTCTTACGGTCTCATATTGTCTCACTGTCTCACAGTGTCTCACTGTTTCACACCGTCTCACTGTCTCGCTATCTCACACTGTCTGACACTGTTTCACTGTCTCTCTGTCTCACACTTTGACACTGTCTCACACTGTTTCACAGAATCTCACTGTCACTCACTGTCTCACACTCTCTCACACTGTCTCACACTGTCCCATACTGTCTCACACTGTCTCACTGTTTCACCGTCTCACTGTCTCACATTGTTTCACTGTCCCATACTGTCTGACTGTCTGACTGTCTCACACTGTCTCACTGTCTCACACTGTATCACTGTCTCACACTGTCTCACTGTCTCGCTATCTCACACTGTCTCACACTTTCTCACTGACTCACTGTCTCACACTTTCACATGTCTCACATTGTCTCACAGAATCTCACTGTCTCACACTGCCTGACACTGTCTCGCACAGTTTCGCTGTCTCACACTGACTTTCACTGTCTCACCCTGTCTCTCACTGTCGCACTCTCTCACTGGCTCACACTTTCTCATTCTGTCTCACTGTCTCACACTGTCTCACTGTCTCACTGTCTCACTGTCTCACACTGTCTCACACTATCTCTCTGTCTCACTGTCTCACTGCCTCACACTGTCTCACACTGGCTCACACTGTCTCTCTGTCTCGCTATCTCACACTGTCTGACACTGTCTCACTGGCTCATTGTTTCACACTTTCACATGTCTCACACTGTCTCACAGAATCTCACTGCCTCACACTGCCTGACACTGTCTCGCACAGTTTCGCTGTCTCACACTGACTTTCACTGTCTCAGTGTCTCACACTGTCTCTCACTGCCCCACACTGCCTCACACTGTCTCACGCTCTTTCCCACTGTCTCACTGTCTCTCCCTGTCTCACTATCTCACATTGTCTCACTGTCTCTCACTGTCTCACTGTGTCACTGTCTCTCACTGTCTCACCGTCTCACTGTCTCACACTGTCTCACACTGTCTCTCTGTCTCACTGTCTCACCCTGTCTCATTGTCTCACACTGCCTCACACTGTCTCACTGCCTCACTGTCTCAAACTATCTTACTGTCTCATATTGTTTCACTGTCTCACTGTCTCACTGTCTCACACCGTATCACTGTCTCGCTATCTCACACTGTCTGGCACTGTCTCACTGTCTCTGTCTCACACTTTGACACTGTCTCACACTGTTTCACAGAATCTCACAGAATCTCACTGTCACTCACTGTCTCACACTGTCTCACACTGTCTCACACTGTCCCATACTGCCTCACACTTTCTTACTGTCTCACACTGTCTCACTGTCTCACGCTGTCTCTCACTGTCTCACAATATCACACCGTCTCACCCTATCACACCGCCTCACTGTCTCACACTGTTTCACTGTCCCATACTGTCTGATTGTCTCACTGTCTCACACTGTCTGACACTGTCTCACACAGTCTCACTATCTCACACTGACTCTCACTGCCTCACAGTGTCTCTCATTGTCTCACAATGTCTCATACTTTTTCACATTCCAACTGTCTCTGACTGTCTCAAACTGTCTCACACTCTCTCTCACTGTCTCAACCTTTCTCACTGTCTCTCACTGTCTCACTGTATCACTGTTTCACACTGTCTCACTGTCTCATACTGTTTCACTGCCTCATTTTCTCACACTGCCTCACACTTTCTCACACTGTCTCACATTGTCTCATGGGTCTCACACTGTCTCAAACTTTCTCACTGTCTCAAACTGTCTTACTGTCTCATATTGTTTCACTGTCTCACTGTCTCATTGTCTCACACCGTCTCACTGTCTCGCTATCTCACACTGTCTGACACTGTCTCACTGTCTCTCTGTCTCGCACTTTCACACTGTCTCACACTGTTTCACAGAATATCACTGTCTCACACTGGCTGACACTGTCTCGCACAGTCTCATACTGTCTCACACTGTCTCTCACTGTCTCACACTGTCTCACACTGTCTCTCACTGTCTCATTGTCTCAAACTGTCTTACTGTCTCATATTGTCTCACTGTCTCACTGTCTCACAGTGTCTCACTGTTTCACACCGTATCACTGTCTCGCTATCTCACACTGTCTGGCACTGTCTCACTGTCTCTGTCTCACACTTTGACACTGTCTCACACTGTTTCACAGAATCTCACAGAATCTCACTGTCACTCACTGTCTCACACTGTCTCACACTGTCTCACACTGTCCCATACTGCCTCACACTTTCTCACTGTCTCACGCTGTCTCTCACTGTCTCACAATATCACACCGTCTCACCCTATCACACCGTCTCACTGTCTCACACTGTTTCACTGTCCCATACTGTCTGATTGTCTCACTGTCTCACACTGTCTGACACTGTCTCACACAGTCTCACTATCTCACACTGACTCTCACTGCCTCACAGTGTCTCTCATTGTCTCACAATGTCTCAAACTTTTTCACATTCCAACTGTCTCTGACTGTCTCAAACTGTCTCACACTCTCTCTCACTGTCTCAACCTTTCTCACTGTCTCTCACTGTCTCACTGTATCACTGTTTCACACTGTCTCACTGTCTCATACTGTTTCACTGCCTCATTTTCTCACACTGCCTCACACTTTCTCACACTGTCTCACATAGCCTCATGGGTCTCACACTGTCTCAAACTTTCTCACTGTCTCAAACTGTCTTACTGTCTCATATTGTTTCACTGTCTCACTGTCTCATTGTCTCACACCGTCTCACTGTCTCGCTATCTCACACTGCCTCACACCGTCTCACTGTCTCACTGTCTCACACTGTCTGACACTGTCTCGCACAGTCTCACTGTCTTACACTGTCTTTCACTGTCTCACACTCTCCCTCACTGTCTCACACTTTCTCACTGTCTCACACTGCCTCACTGTCTCACTGTCTCACCCTGTCTCACTGTCTCACACTGCCTCGCACTGTCTCACTGTCTCACTGTCTCAAATTGTCTTACTGTCTCATATTGTCTCACTGTCTCACTGTCTCACAGTGTCTCACTGTCTCACACCGTCTCACTGTCTCGCTATCTCACACTGTCTGACAGTGTCTCACTGTCTCTCTGTCTCACACTTTCACACTATCTCACACTGTTTCACAGAATCTCACTGTCTCACACTGGCTGACACTGTCTTGCACAGTCTCACACTGTCTCACACTGTCTCTCACTGTCTCACACTGTCTCACACTGTCTCTCACTGTCTCACACTGTCTCTCACTGTCTCACTGTCTCACCCTGTCTCGCTATCTCACTCTCTCACTGCCTCACACTGCCTCACACTGTCTCACTGTCTCACTGTCTCAAACTGTCTTACTGTCTCATATTGTCTCACTGTCTCACTGTCTCACAGTGTCTCACTGTTTCACACCGTATCACTGTCTCGCTATCTCACACTGTCTGGCACTGTCTCACTGTCTCTGTCTCACACTTTGACACTGCCTCACACTTTCTCACTGTCTCACACTGTCTCACTGTCTCACGCTGTCTCTCACTGTCTCACACTATCACACCGTCTCACCGTCTCACTGTCTCACACTGTTTCACTGTCCCATACTGTCTGATTGTCTCACTGTCTCACACTGTCTGACACTGTCTCACACAGTCTCACTATCTCACACCGACTCTCACTGTCTCACACTGTCTCTCACTGTCTCACACCGTCTCACTGTCTCACTGCCTCACAGTGTCTCTCATTGTCTCACAAAGTCTCAAACTTTTTCACATTCCAACTGTCTCTGACTGTCTCAAACTGTCTCACACTGTCTCTCACTGCCTCAACCTTTCTCACTGTCTCTCACTGTCTCACTGTATCACTGTTTCATACTGTCTCACTGTCTCACACTGTTTCACTGCCTCATTTTCTCACAATGTCTCACACTGTCTCACTGTCACACTGCCTCACAGTTTCTCACACTGTCTCACATTGTCTCACGGGTCTCACACTGTCTCAAACGTTCTCACTGTCTAAAACTGTCTCTCACTGTCTCAAACTGTCTCTCACTGTCTCACACTGTCTCACTGTCTCACACTGTCTCGCTGTCTCACGCTGTCTCACACTGCCTCACACCGTCTCACTGTCTCACTGTCTCACACTGTCTGACACTGTCTCGCACAGTCTCACTGTCTTACACTGTCTTTCACTGTCTCACACTCTCCCTCACTGTCTCACACTTTCTCACTGTCTCACACTGTCTCACACTGCCTCACTGTCTCACTGTATCACCCTGTCTCACTGTCGCACACTGCCTCGCACTGTCTCACTGTCTCACACCATCTCACTGTCTCGCTATCTCACACTGTCTGACACTGTCTCACTGTCTCCTGTCTCACACTTTCACACTATCTCACACTGTTTCACAGAGTCTCACTGTCTCACACTGTCTGACACTGTCTCACACAGTCTCACACTGTCTCACACTGTCTCACACTGTCTCACACTGTCTCTCACTGTCTCACTGTCTCACTGTCTCACCCTGTCTCGCTGTCTCATTCACTCACTGTCTCACACTGCCTCACACCGTCTCACTATCTCACTGTCTCAAACTGTCTTACGGTCTCATATTGTCTCACTGTCTCACAGTGTCTCACTGTTTCACACCGTCTCACTGTCTCGCTATCTCACACTGTCTGACACTGTTTCACTGTCTCTCTGTCTCACACTTTGACACTGTCTCACACTGTTTCACAGAATCTCACTGTCACTCACTGTCTCACACTCTCTCACACTGTCTCACACTGTCCCATACTGTCTCACACTGTCTCACTGTTTCACCGTCTCACTGTCTCACATTGTTTCACTGTCCCATACTGTCTGACTGTCTGACTGTCTCACACTGTCTCACTGTCTCACACTGTATCACTGTCTCACACTGTCTCACTGTCTCGCTATCTCACACTGTCTCACACTTTCTCACTGACTCACTGTCTCACACTTTCACATGCCTCACACTGTCTCACAGAATCACACTGTCTCACACCATCTCATTTTCTCACTGTCTCACAGTGTCTCTCATTGTCTCACAAAGTCTCACTGTCTCACACTAGCTCACACTTTATCAGAATGTCTCAAACTATTTCACTTTCCAACTGTCTCTGACTGTCTCAAACTGTTTGACACTGGCTTGCACAGTCTCACTGTCTCACACTGACTCTCACTGTCTCACACTGTCTCTCACTGTCTCACGCTGTCTGACACTGTCTCACACTGTCTCTCACTGTCTCACACTAGCTCACACTTTATCACAATGTCTCAAACTATTTCACTTTCCAACTGTCTCTGACTGTCTCAAACTGTCTCACACTGTCTCTCACTGTCTCTCACTGTCTCACACTGTCTCACACTGTCTCACATTGTCTCACAGGTCTCACACTGTCTCAAACTTTCTCATTGTCTCATAGAAACATAGAAAATAGGTGCAGGAGCAGGCCATTCAGCCCTTCTAGCCTGCACCGCCATTCAATGAGTTCATGGCTGAACATGAAACTTCAGTACCCACTTCCTGCTTTCACGCCATACCCCTTGATCCCCCGAGTAGTAAGGACTTCATCTAACTCCCTTTTGAATATATTTAGTGAATTGGCCTCAACTACTTTCTGTGGTAGAGAATTCCACAGGTTCACCACTCTCTGGGTGAAGAAGTTTCTCCTCATCTCGGTCCTAAATGGCTTACCCCTTATCCTTAGACTGTGACCCCTGGTTCTGGACTTCCCCAACATCGGGAACATTCTTCCTGCATCCAACCTGTCCAAACCCGTCAGAATTTTAAACGTTTCTATGAGGTCCCCTCTCACTCTTCTGAACTCCAGTGAATACAAGCCCAGTTGATCCAGTCTTTCTTGATAGGTCAGTCCCACCATCCCGGGAATCAGTCTGGTGAATCTTCGCTGCACTCCCTCAATAGCAAGAATGTCCTTCCTCAAGTTAGGAGACCAAAACTGTACACAATACTCCAGGTGTGGCCTCACCAAGGCCCTGTACAACTGTAGCAACACCTCCCTGCCCCTGTACTCAAATCCCCTCGCTATGAAGGCCAACATGCCATTTGCTTTCTTAACCGCCTGCTGTACCTGCATGCCAACCTTCAATGACTGATGTACCATGACACCCAGGTCTCGTTGCACCTTCCCTTTTCCTAATCTGTCACCATTCAGATAATAGTCTGTCTCTCTGTTTTTACCACCAAAGTGGATAACCTCACATTTATCCACATTATACTTCATCTGCCACGCATTTGCCCACTCACCTAACCTATCCAAGTCACTCTGTAGCCTCATAGCATCCTCCTCGCAGCTCACACTGCCACCCAACTTAGTGTCATCCGCAAATTTGGAGATACTACATTTAATCCCCTCGTCTAAATCATTAATGTACAATGTAAACAGCTGGGGCCCCAGCACAGAACCCTGCGATACCCCACTAGTCACTGCCTGCCATTCCGAAAAGTACCCATTTACTCCTACTCTTTGCTTCCTGTCTGACAACCTGTTCTCAATCCACGTCAGCACACTACCCCCAATCCCATGTGCTTTAACTTTGCACATTAATCTCCTGTGTGGGACCTTGTCGAAAGCCTTCTGAAAGTCCAAATATACCACATCAACTGGTACTCCTTTGTCCACTTTATTGGAAACATCCTCAAAAAATTCCAGAAGATTTGTCAAGCATGATTTCCCTTTCACAAATCCATGCTGACTTGGACCTATCATGTCACCATTTTCCAAATGCGCTGCTATGACATCCTTAATAATTGATTCCATCATTTTACCCACTACTGAGGTCAGGCTGACCGGTCTATAATTCCCTGCTTTCTCTCTCCCTCCTTTTTTAAAAAGTGGGGTTACATTGGCTACCCTCCACTCCATAGGAACTGATCCAGAGTCAATGGAATGTTGGAAAATGACTGTCAATGCATCCGCTATTTCCAAGGCCACCTCCTTAAGTACTCTGGGATGCAGTCCATCAGGCCCTGGGGATTTATCGGCCTTCAATCCCATCAATTTCCCCAACACAATTTCCCGACTAATAAATATTTCCCTCAGTTCCTCCTCCTTAATAGACCCTCTGACCACTTTTATATCCGGAAGATTGTTTGTGTCCTCCTTAGTGAATACTGAACCAAAGTACTTGTTCAATTGGTCTGCCATTTCTTTGTTCCCCGTTATGACTTTCCCTGATTCTGACTGCAGGGGACCTACGTTCGTCTTTACTAACCTTTTTCTCTTTACATACCTATAGAAACTTTTGCAATCCGCCTTAATGTTCCCTGCAAGCTTCTTCTCGTACTCCATTTTCCCTGCCCTAATCAAACCCTTTGTACTCCTCTGCTGAGTTCTAAATTTCTCCCAGTCCCCAGGTAAGCTGCTATTTCTGGCCAATTTGTATGCCACTTCCTTGGCTTTAATACTATCCATGATTTCCCTTGATAGCCACGGTTGAGCCACCTTCCCTTTTTTATTTTTACGCCAGACAGGAATGTACAATTGTTGTAATTCATCCATGCGGTCTCTAAATGTCTGCCATTGCCCATCCACAGTCAACCCCTTAAGTATCATTAGCCAATGTATCTTAGCCAATTCATGCCTCATACCTTCAAAGTTACCCTTCTCAAACTGTCTCTCAATGTCTCAAACTGTCTCTCACTGTCTCACACTGTCTCACTGTCTCACACTGACTCGCTGTCTCACGCTGTCTCACACTGCCTCACACTGTCTCACTGTCTCACACTGTCTTACCGTCTCATATTGTCTCACTGTCTCACTGTCTCACTGTCTCACTGTCTCACACCGCCTCACTGTCTCGCTATCTCATACTGCCTGACACTGTCTCACTGTCTCTCTGTATCAGACTTTCACACTGTCTCACACTGTTTCACAGAATCTCACTAGCTCACGCTGTCTGACACTGTCTCGCACAGTCTCACTGTCTCACACTAGCTCACACTGTATCACAATGTCTCAAACTATTTCACTTTCCAACTGTCTCTGACTGTCTCAAACTGTCTCACACTGTCTCTCACTGTCTCTCACTGTCTCACACTGTCTCACTGTCTCACACTGACTCGCTGTCTCACGCTGTCTCACACTGTCTCACACTGTCTCACTGTCTCACACCGTCTCACTGTCTCGCTATCTCATACTGTCTGACACTGTCTCACGGGTCTCACACTGTCTCAAACTTTCTCACTGTCTCAAACTGTCTCTCAATGTCTCAAACTGTCTCTCACTGTCTCACACTGTCTCACACTGTCTCACACTAACTCGCTGTCTCACACTGCCTCACACTGTCTCACTGTCTCACTGTCTCACTGTCTCACACCGTCTCACTGTCTCGCTATCTCATACTGTTTGACACTGTCTCACTGTCTCTCTGTATCAGACTTTCACACTGTCTCACACTGTTTCACAGAATCTCACTATCTCACACTGTCTGACACTGTCTCGCACAGTCGCACTGTCTCACACTGTCTTTCACTGCCTCACACTATCCCTCACTGTCTCACACTTTCTCACTGTCTCACACTGTCTCACACTGCCTCACTGTCTCACTGTCTCACCCTGTCTCACTGGCTCACACTGCCTCATACTGTTTCACTGTCTCACTGTCTCAAACTGTCTTACTGTCTCATATTGTCTCACTGTCTCACTGTCTCACAGTGCCTCACTGTCTCACACCATCTCTGTCTCGCTATCTCACACTGTCTGACACTGTCTCACTGTCTCTCTGTCTCACACTTTCACACTGTCTCACACTATTTCACAGAATCTCACTGTCTCACACTGTCTGACACTGTCTCGCACAGTCTCACACTGTCTCACACTGTCTCTCACTGTCTCACTGTCTCACTGTCTCACTGTCTCACCCTGTCTCGCTGTCTCACTCTCTCACTGTCTCACACTGCCTCACACTGTCTCACCGTCTCACTGTCTCAAACTGTCTTACTGTCTCATATTGTCTCACTGTCTCACTGCCTCACAGTGTCTCACTGTCTCACACCATCTCTGTCTCGCTATCTCACACTGTCTGACACTGTCTCACTGTCTCTCTGTCTCACACTTTCACACTGTCTCACACTTTTTCACAGAATCTCACTGTCGCTCACTGTCACACACTGTCTCACTGTCTCAAACTTTCTCACAGTCTCCCACTGTCTCACTTTCTCACTGTCTCACACTGGCACTCACTGTCTCACACTGCCTCACTTCCTCACTGCCTCACACTGTCTGACACTGGCTTTCATTTTCTCACTGGCTCACACTGTCTACCTGTCTCACTGCCTCACACTGTCTCTCACTGTCTCTCACTGTCTCACTGAATCACTGTCTGACACTGTCTCACTGTCTCACACTGTTTCACTGTCTCACTTTCTCACACTGTCTCACTGTCACACTGCCTCACACTGCCTCACACTGTCTCACATTGTCTCATAGGTCTCACACTGTCTCAAACATTCTCGCTGTCTCAAACTGTCTCAAACTGTCTCTCACTGTCTCACACTGTCTCACTGTCTCACACTGTCTCACTGTCTCACGCTGTATCACACTGCCTCACACTGTCTCACTGTCTCACTGTCTCACACTGTCTCACTGTCACACTGTCTCACACTGTCTCACACTGTCTCACACTGTCTCAAACTGTCTCACACTGTCCCATACTGTCTCGCAATGTCTCACTGTCTCATTGTTTCACTGTCTCACTTTCTCACACTGTCTCACTGTCACACTGCTTCACACTGCCTCACACTGTCTCACATTGTCTCATAGGTCTCACACTGTCTCAAACGTTCTCGCTGTCTCAAACTGTCTCAAACTGTCTCTCACTGTCTCACACTGTCTCACTGTCTCACACTGTCTCACTGTCTCACGCTGTATCACACTGCCTCACACTGTCTCACTGTCTCACTGTCTCACACTGTCTCACTGTCACACTGTCTCACACTGTCTCACACTGTCTCACACTGTCTCAAACTGCCTCACACTGTCCCATACTGTCTCGCAATGTCTCACTGTCTCATTGTCTCAGTGTCTCACACTTTCACACTGTCTCACACTGCCTCACAGAATCTCACTGTATCACTCTGCCTCACACTGTTTCGCACAATCTCACTGTCTCACACGATCTCACACTGGATCACTGTCTCACACTGTTTCACACTGTCTCAGTGTCTCACACTATCTCTCACTGTCCCACAATGGCACACACTGTCTCACACTGTTTCCCACTGTCTCGCTGTCTCTCACTGTCTCACTGTCTCACACTGTCTCATACTGTTTCTCACTGTGTCGCACTGTCTGTCACTGCCTCACTGTCTCACTGTCTCACGCTGCCTCACACTGTCTAACACTGTCTCACTGTCTCACACTGTCTCACATGATCTCACTGTCTCATTGTCTCACACTGTCTCACTGTCTCACAGTCTCATATTGTCTCACTGACTCACATTGTCTCACACAGTCTCACTGTCTGACACTGTCTTGCACAATCTCACTGTCTCAAACTGTCTCTCACTGTCTCACACTGTCTCTCACTGTCTCACACTTTCTCACTGTCTCACACTGTCTGACACTTTCCCGCTGTCTCACTGTCTTACTGTCCCACCCTGTGAGGAAATTAATGCAATTGTAAGGAAGGACATTAGCTTGGATGATGTGGAATCAGTTTGTGTGGAGCTACAGAATACCAAAGGGCAAAAAACGCTAATGGGAGTTGTGTACAGGCCACCAAATAGTAGTAGTGAGGTTGGGGACAGCATCAAACAAGAAATAAGGGATATGTGCAATAAAGGTACAGCAGTTATCATGGGCGACTTTAATCTACATATTGATTGGGCTAACCTAACTGGTAGAAATGCGGTGGGGAGGATTTCCTGGAGTGTATTAAGGATGGTTTTCTAGACCAACATGTCGAGGAACCAACCAGAGAGCTGGCCATCCTAGACTGGGTGATGTGTAATGAGAAGGGGCTAATTAGCAATCTTATTGTGTGAGGCCCCTTGGGGAAGAGTGACCATAATATGGTAGAATTCTTTATTAAGATGGAGAGTGACACAGTTAATTCAGACACTAGGGTCCTTAACTTAAGGAAAGGGAACTTTGATGGTATGAGACGTGAATTGGCTAGATTAGACTGGAAAATAATACTTAAAGGGTTGATGGTGGATAGGCAATGGCAAACCTTTAAAGATCATATGGACAAACTTCAACAATTGAACATCCCTGTCTGGAGTAAAAATAAAACAGGGAACGTGGCTCAACCGTGGCTAACAAGGGAAATTAAGGATAGTGTTAAATCCAAGGAAGAGGCATATAAATTAGACAGAAAAAGTAGCAAACCGGAGAACTGGAGAAATTTAGAATACAGCAGAGGAGGACAAAGGGTTTAATTAAGAGTGGGAAAATAGAGTACGAGAGGAAGCATGCCGGAAACATAAAAGCTGACTGCAAAAGCTTCTATAGATATGTGAAGAGAAAAAGATTAGTGAAGACAAACGTAGGTCCCTTGCAGTCAGATTCAGGTGAATTTATAATGGGGAACAAAGAAATGGCAGACCAATTGAACAAATACTTCGGTTCTGTCTTCACGAAGGAAGACATGAATAACCTTCCGAATGTACTAGGGGACAGTGGGTCTAGTGAGAAGGAGGGACTGAAGGATATCCTTATTAGACGGGAAATTGTGTTAGGGAAATTGATGGGATTGAAGGCTAATAAATCCCCAGGGCCTGAGAGTCTACATCCCAGAGTACTTAAGGAAGTGGCCCTTGAAATAGTGGATGCATTGGTGATCATTTTCCAACAGTGTATCGACTCTGGATCAGATCCTATGGACTAGACGGTAGCTAATGTAACACCACTTTTTAAAAAAGGAGGGATAGAGAAACCAGGTAATTATATATCGGTTAGCCTGACATCAGTAGTGGGGAAAATGTTGGAATCAGTCATTAAGAATGAAATAACAGCGCATTTGGAAAGCAGTGACAGGATCGGTCCAAGTCAGCATGGATTTATGAAAGGGAAATCATGCTTGACGAATCTTCTGGAATTTTTTGAGGATGTAACTAGCAGAGTGGACAAGGGAGAACCAGTGGATGTGGTGTATTTGGACTTTCAAAAGGCTTTTGACAAGATCCCACACAAGATATTGGCGTGCAAAGTCAAAGTGCATGGTATTGGGGGTAATGTACTGATGTGGATAGAGAACTGGTTGGCAGACAGGAAGTAGAGAGTCGGGATAAATGGGACCTTTTCAGAATGGCAGGCAGTGACGAGTGGAGTGCCGCAGGGCTCAGTGCTGGGACCCCAGCTATTTACAATATACATTAATGATTTGGATGAAGGAATTGAGTGTAATATCTCCAAGTTTGATGATGACACTAAACTGGGTGGCAGTGTGAGCTGTGAGGAGGACGCTAAAAGGCTGCAGGGTGATTTGGACAGGTTAGGCGAGTGGACAAATGCAGGGCAGATGCAGTACAATGTTTAGAAGGATGAGAGGGGATCTCACAGAAACGTATAAGATTCTGACGGGACTGGACAGGTTAGATGTGGGAAGAATGTTCCCAATGTTGGGGAAGTCCAAAACCAGGGGACACAGTCTTAGGATAAGGGATAAGCCATTTAGGACTGAGATGAGGAGAAACTTCTTCACTCAGAGAGTTGTTAACCTGTAGAATTCCCTGCCGCAGAAAGCTGTTGATGCCAGTTCATTGGATATATTCAAGAGGGAGTTAGATATGGCCCTTATGGCTAAGGGGATCAAGGGGTATGGAGAGAAAGCAGGAAACGGGCACTGAAAAAATGATCAGCCATGATCTTATTGAAAGGCGGTGCAGGCTCAAAGGGCCGAATGGCCTACTCCTGCACCTTTTTTCTATGTTTCTATGTTTCTATGTTTCTATGTCTCACACTGTCTCACACTGTCTCACACTATCCCTCACTGTCTCACACTGTCTCACTGTCTCAAACTGCCTCACTATCTCCACTGTCTCCCACTGTCTCACACTGTCTCTCCCTGTCTCACTGTCTCACACTGTGTCACTGTCTCACTCTGCCTCACACTGTCTCACTGTCTCACACTGTTTCACACTTACTCACTGTCTCACTATCTCACACTGTATCACTGTCTCACACTGTTTCACATTGTCTCACTGTCTCTCACTGTCTCACACTCACTGTCTCTCACTGTCTCACACTGCCTCACTGTCTCTCACTATCTCACACTGTCTCACACTAACACACACTATCTCAGTGTCTCACACTGTCTCATGTCTCTCACTGTCTCTCACTGTCTCACTGTCTCACACTGTCTCACACTGTCTCACTGTCTCACACTATCTGTCACTGCCTCACAGTGTCTCACACTGTCTCAATGTATCAAACTGTCTTACTGTTTCAATGGTCTCCCACTGTCCCCCACTGTCTCACACTGACTCTCACTGTCTCACACTGTGTCACTGTCTCACTGTCTCACACTGCCTCACTGCCTCACTGCCTCACGCTGTCTCACACTGTCTCACACTGTCTCACAGTCTCACACTGGCTCACACTGTCTCACTGTCTCACTGTCACACTGTCTGACTGCCTCACACTGCCTCACTGTTTCAAACTGGCTAACTGTCTCAACTGCCTCCCACTGTCTCCCACTGTCTCGCACTGCCGCTCACTAACTCACACTGTCTCACACTGGCTCACAGTCTCACGCTGTCTCACACTGCCTCATACTGTCTCACTGTCTCACGCTGGCTCACACTGTCTCACTGTCACACTGCCTGACTGTCTCACACTGCCTCACACTGTCCCACTGCCTCTCAATGTCTCACTGCCTCACATTCTCTCACTGTTTCTTACTAGCTCACACTGTCTCACTGTCTCACTGTTTCACAATGTCTCTCACTGTTTCACAATGTCTCTCACTGTCTCACTCTGTCTCACACTGTCACACACTGTCTCACTGACTCACACAGTCTCACACTATCTGACACAGTCCCACTCTCTCACACTGTCCCATTGTCTCTCACTGTCTTATTGTCTCACACTGTCACACACTGACTCACACTATCTCACTGCCTCACACTGTCTCATGTCTCTCACTGTCTATCATTGTCTGACGCTGTCTCACACTATCTGACACTGTCTCACTGTCTCACTGTCTCTCACTGTCACTCTGTCTCACACTGTCTCACACAGTCTCACATTGTCTCACACTTCCTCACTGTCTCACTGTCTCACACTGTCTCACTGTCTCACGCTGTCTCACTGTCTCTCACTGTCACTCTGTCTCACACTGTCTCACACAGTCTCACATTGTCCCACACTTCCTCACTGTCTCATTGTCTCACACTGTCTCGCTGTTTCACTGTCTCACATTGTCTCACTGTCTCACACTGTCTCACTGTCTCAAACTGGCTCACACTCTCTCACTGTCTCACACGCTCTCTCTCACTGTCTCACTGACTCATACTGTCTCACACAGTGTCTCACTGTCTCACACTGTCTCTCACTGTCTCACACTGGCTCACTGTCTCACTGTCTTTCACTGTCTAACTGTCTCACACTGTCTTGCTGTCTCACACTGTCTCACATTGTCTCACTGTCTGACACGGTCTTGCACTGTCTCTCACTTTCTCACACTGTCTCACTGTCTCACATTATCTCACTATCTCACAGTCTCACTGTCTCACACTATCTCACAATGTCTCACTGTCTCACACTATCTCACAGTGTCTCTCACTGTCTCATTGTTTCTCACTGTCTCGCTGTCTCTCACTGTCTCACACGGTCTCACTGTCTCACACTGTCTCTCACTGTCTCACATTGTCTCACTGTCTCACACTATCTCACATTGTCTCACTGTCTCACACTATCTCACAATGTCTCACTATCTTACACTGCCTCACACTGTCTCACTGTCTCTCACTGTCTCACTGACTCATACTGTCTCACACAGTGTCTCACTGTCTCTCACTGTCTCACATTGGCTCACTGTCTCACTGTCTTTCACTGTCTAACTGTCTCACACTGTCTTGCTGTCTCACACTTTCTCACACTGTCTCACATTGTCTCACTATCTCACAGTCTCACTGTCTCACACTATCTCACAATGTCTCACTGTCTCACACTGTCTCACTGCCTCACACTATCTCACTGTCTCACACAGTCTCACACTGTCTCTCACTGTCTCACACGGTCTCACACTATCACACTGTCTCACACTGACTCACACAGTCCCACTGTCTCACACTGTCTCACTATCTCAATGTCACTCTGTCTCACACTGTCTCACACAGTCTCACATTGTCTCACACTTCCTCACTATCTCACTGTCTCACACTGTCTCACACTGTCTCGCTGTTTCACTGTCTCACACTGTCTTACTGTCTCACACTGTCTCACTGTCTCAAACTGTCTCACACTCTCTCACTGTCTCACACGCTCTCTCACTGTCTCACTGACTCATACTGTCTCACACAGTATCTCACTGTCTCACTGTCTCACGCTGTTTCACATTGTCTCACACTGTCACACACTATCTCACACTGTCTCATTGTCTGACACTGTCTCACTGTCTCACACTGTCTCACACTGTCTCACACTGTCTCACTGTCTCACACGATCTCACTGCCTCACACTGTCTCGCTGTTTCACTGTCTCTCACTGTCTCACTCTGTCTCACTGTCTCAAACTGTCTCACACTCTCTCACTGTCTCACACTCTCTCTCAATGTCTCACTGACTCATACTGTATCACACTGTGCCTCACTGTCTCACACTGTGCCTAACTGTCTCACACTGCCTCACTGTCTCATACTGTCTCACTGTCTCTCACTGTCACATTGTCTCACACTCTCTCACACTGTCTCACACTGCATCACTGTCTCACTGACTCACACTGTCTCACTGTCTCTCACTTTCACACAGTCTCACATTGTCTCACACTTCCTCACTGTCTCACTGTCTCACACTGTCTCACTGTCTCATGCTGTCGCGCTGTTTCACTGTCTCACACTGTCTCACTGTCTCACACTGTCTCACAGCCTCAAACTGTCTCACACTCTCACACTGTCTCACACGCTCTCTCACTGTCTCACTGACTCATACTATCTCACACAGTGTCTCACTGTCTCACACTGTCTCTCACTGTCTCACACTGGCTCACTGTCTCACTGTCTCTCACTGTCACTGTCTCACACTGTCTCACTGTCTCACACTGTCTCACTGTCTCACTGTCTCACGCTGTTTCACATTGTCTCACACTATCTCACTTTCTCATACTATCTCGCTGTTTCACTGTCTCACACTTTCTCACTGTCTCACACTGTCTCACTGTCTCATAGAAACATAGAAACATAGAAAATAGGTGCAGGAGTAGGCCATTCAGCCCTTCTAGCCTGCACCGCCATTCAATGAGTTCATGGCTGAACATTCAACTTCAGTACCCCATTCCTGCTTTCTCGCCATACCCCTTGATCCCCCTAGTAGTAAGGACTTCATCTAACTCCTTTTTGAATATATTTAGTGAATTGGCCTCAACAACTTTCTGTGGTAGAGAATTCCACAGGTTCACCACTCTCTGGGTGAAGAAGTTTCTCCTCATCTCGGTCCTAAATGGCTTACCCCTAATCCTTAGACTGTGACCCCTGGTTCTGGACTTCCCCAACATTGGGAACATTCTTCTTGCATCTAACCTGTCTAAACCCGTCAGAATTTTAAACGTTTCTATGAGGTCCCCTCTCATTCTTCTGAACTCCAGTGAATACAAGCCCAGTTGATCCAGTCTTTCTTGATAGGTCAGTCCCACCATCCCGGGAATCAGTCTGGTGAATCTTCGCTGCACTCCCTCAATAGCAAGAATGTCCTTCCTCAAGTTAGGAGACCAAAACTGTACACAATACGCCAGGTGTGGCCTTACCAAGGCCCTGTACAACTGTAGCAACACCTCCCTGCCCCTGTACTCAAATCCCCTCGCTATGAAGGCCAACATGCCATTTGCTTTCTTAACCGCCTGCTGTACCTGCATGCCAACCTTCAATGACTGATGTACCATGACACCCAGGTCTCGTTGCACCTTCCCTTTTCCTAATCTGTCACCATTCAGATAATAGTCTGTCTCTCTGTTTTTACCACCAAAGTGGATAACCTCACATTTATCCACATTATACTTCATCTGCCATGCATTTGCCCATTCACCTAACCTATCCAAGTCACTCTGCAGCCTCATAGCATCCTCCTCGCAGCTCACACTGCCACCCAACTTAGTGTCATACCGCAAATTTGGAGATACTACATTTAATCCCCTCATCTAAATCATTAATGTACAATGTAAACAGCTGGGGCCCCAGCACAGAACCTTGCGGTACCCCACTAGTCACTGCATGTCATTCTGAAAAGTACCCATTTACTCCTACCCTTTGCTTCCTGTCTGACAACCAGTTCTCAATCCACGTCAGCACACTACCCCCAATCCCATGTGCTTTAACTTTGCACATTAATCTCTTGTGTGGGACCTTGTCGAAAGCCTTCTGAAAGTCCAAATATACCACATCAACTGGTTCTCCCTTGTCCACTTTACTGGAAACATTCTCAAAAAATTCCAGAGGATTTGTCAAGCATGATTTCCCTTTCACAAATCCATGCTGACTTGGACCTATCATATCACCTTTATCCAAATGCGCTGCTATGACATCCTTAATAATTGATTCCATCATTTCTCAAACTGTCTCACACTCTCTCACTGTCTAACATTCTCTCTCACTGTCTCACTGACTCATACTGTCTCACACTGTGCCTCACTGTCTCACACTGTGCCTAACTGTCTCACACTGCCTCACTGTCTCAAACTGTCTCACTGTCTCTCACTGTCACATTGTCTCACACTCTCTCACACTGTCTCACACTGCATCACTGTCTCACTGACTCACACTGTCTCACTGTCTCTCACTTTCACACTGTCTCACACTGTCTCACTGACTCACTATCTCACACTGTCACTCTTTCTCACAATGTCTCACACAATCTCACATTTCCTCACTGTCTCACTGTCTCACACTGCCTCACACTGCCTCACTGTCTCACACTGTCTTACAGTGTCTCGCAATTTCTCACACTGTCTCACTGTCTTACAGTGCTTAACTGCCTCACTGTCTCACACTGCCTCACTGTCTCACACTGGCTCACACTGTCTCGCACTGTTTCACTGTCTCACTGTCTCGCACAGTCTCACTGTCTCATACTGTCTCACACTTCCACACTGTCTCACACTGTCTTACTGACTCACACTGTCTCACATTCTCTCACACTGTCTCACTGTCTCACTGTCTCTCACTGCCTCACACTGTCTCATTGTCTCACACTGTCTCACTGTCTCATTCTGTCTCACTGTCTCAAACTGTCTCACACTCTCTCACTGTTTCACACTGTCTCTCACTGTCGCACTGACTCACAATGTCTCACACTGTCTCTCACTGTCTCCGACTGTCTCATACTTTATCTCACTGTCTCACACTCTCTGTCACGGTCTCACTGTCTCACACTGCCTCACTGTCTCACTGCCTCACACTGTCTCGCACTGCCTCACACTGTCTCACTGTCTCACACTGTCTCACTGTCACACACTGTCTCACACTGTCTCACTGTCTCAACTTGTCTCACTGACTCAAGTTGTCTCACACTATCTCACACTGCCTCACACTCTCTCACTGTCTCACTGACTCATACTGTCTCACACTGTGCCTCACTGTATCACACTGTGCCTAACTGTCTCACACTGCCTCACTGTCTCAAACTGTCTCACTGTCTCTCACTGTCACATTGTCTCACACTCTCTCACACTGTCTCACACTGCATCACTGTCTCACTGACTCACACTGTCTCACTGTCTCACACTCTCTCACACTGTCTCACACTGCATCACTGTCTCACTGACTCACACTGCCTCACTGTCTCTCACTTTCACACGGTCTCACACTATCTCACACTGGCTCACTGACTCACTATCTCACACTGTCACTCTTTCTCACAATGTCTCACACAATCTCACATTTCCTCACTGTCTCACACTGCCTCACACTGCCTCACTGTCTCACACTGTCTCACAGTGTCTCGCAATTTCTCACACTGTCTCACTGTCTTACAGTGCTTAACTGTCTCACTGTCTCACACTGCCTCACTGTCTCACACTGTCTCACACTGTCTCACACTGTCTCACTGTCTCGCTGTCTCGCACAGTCTCACTGTCTCATACTGTCTCACACTTCCACACTGTCTCACACTGTCTTACTGACTCACACCGTCTCACATTGTCTCACACTGTCTCACTGTCTCATTCTGTCTCACAGTGTCTCACTGTCTCACACTGCATCATTGTCTCGTACTGTCTCACAGTCTCATTCTGTCTCACAGTATCTCACTGTCTCATACTGTCTCACTGACTCACACTGTCTCGCACTGTCTCACACTGTCTCACTCTGTCTCACACTGTCTCACTGTCTCAACTTGTCTCACTGACTCAAGCTGTCTCACACTATCTCACACTGTCTCACACTCTCTCACACTGTCTCACTGTCTCACAGTGCCTCACTGTCTCAGTGTCTCACACTGTCTCACTGTCTCTCAATGTCACACAGCCTCACACTGTCTCACTGTCTCACACTGTCTCTCACTGTCTCACACTGTCTCTCACTGTCTCACACCATGTCACACAGTCTCACACTGACTCTCACTTTCTCACACTGTCTCACTGTCTCACACTATCTCACACTGTCCCAACCTGTCTCACTGACTCACACTGTCTCACTGTCTCACACTGTCTCACACTATCTCACTTTCTCTTACATTGTCTGACACTATCTCACTCTCTCACTTTCTCAAACTGTCTCTCACTGTATCACTGTCTCACACTGTCTCACTGAATCAAACTGTCTCACACTGTCTCTCACTGTCTCACACTGCCTCTCACTGTCTCACACTGTCTCACACTGTCTCACTGTCTCACAATGTCTCACTGTCTCACACTGTCTCACACTGTCTCACTGTCTCACACTGTCTCACTGTCTCACACCATCTCATTGTCTCACATTTTCGCACACTGTCCCACACTGTCTCACTGTCTCACACTGTCTCACTATCTCACACTGTCTCACACTGTCTCACTCTGCCTTACTGCCTCACTGCCTCACACTGCCTCACTGTCTCTCAATGTCACACTGTCTCACACTGTCTCTCGCATTCTCACACTGTCTCACACTGTCTCACTGTCTCACACTGTCTCACTGTCTCAAACTGTCTCACACTCTCTCATTGTCTCACACTCTCTCATTGTCTCACACTGTCTCTCACTGTCTCACTGCCTCACACTGTCTCTCTATCTCACACTGTCTCGCACTGTCTCACACTGTCTCCCACTGTCTCACACTGTCTCTCACAGTTTCATTGTCTCACACTGTCTCACAATGTCTCACTCTCTCACTATCTCTCACTGTCTCACACTGTCTCTCTATCTCACACTGTCTCGCACTGTCTCACACTGTCTCTCACTGTCTCACACTGTCTCACACTGTCTCAAATCATCTCACTGTCATAGAAACATAGAAACATAGAAAATAGGTGCAGCAGTAGGCCATTCAGCCCTTCTAGCCTGCACCGCCATTCAATGAGTTCATGGCTGAACATGCAACTTCAGTACCCCATTCCTGCTTTCTCACCATACCCCTTGATCCCCCTAGTAGTAAGGACTTCATCTAACTCCTTTTTGAATATATTTAGTGAATAGTGGTAGAGAATTCCACAGGTTCACCACTCTCTGGGTGAAGAAGTTTCTCCTCATCTCGGTGCTAAATGGCTTACCCCTTATCCTTAGACTGTGTCCCCTGGTTCTGGACTTCCGCAACATTGGGAACATTCTTCCTGCATCTAATCTGTCTAACCCTGTCAGAATTTTAAACGTTTCTATGAGGTCCCCTCTCATTCTTCTGAACTCCAGTGAATACAAGCCCAGTTGATCCAATCTTTCTTGATAGGTCAGTCCCGCCATCCCGGGAATCAGTCTAGTGAACCTTCGCTGCACTCCCTCAATGTCCTTCCTCAGGTTAGGTCAGGTCTCACACTGTCTCACACCATCTCTCACTGTCTCACACTGTCTCACACTGTCTCACATGGTCTCACTGCCTCACACTGTCTCACACCATCTCTCACTGTCTCACACTGTCTCACACTGTCTCACATGGTCTCACTGCCTCACACTGTCTCACACCATCTCTCACTGTCTCACACTGCCTCACACTGTCTCACATGGTCTCACTGCCTCACACTGTCTTACACCATCTCTCACTGTCTCACACTGTCTCTAACTGTCTCTCTCACTGTCTCACACCATCTCTCACTGTCTCACACTGTCTCTAACTGTCTCTCACTGTCTCACACCATCTCACACCATGTAGACCATGAGCTTGGTGACAGATTTTCGGGGGCCTGCTCTTCAAACACTCTTTTCCTCAGGCGGCCGAAGGCTGCACTGGCGCACTGGAGGCGGTGTTAGACCTCGTCATCGTGTCTGCCCTTGTTGATAATAGGCTCCCGAGGTATGGGAAATAATCCACGTTGTCAAGGGCCTCGACGTGTATTTTGAGGACCGGAGCCAGTGCTTGTGGTGGGGGCAGGTTGGTAGATGACCTTTGTCTTACGGATGCTTAGTGCAAGGCCCATACTCTCACACATCTCGGTGAAGGTGTTGACGATGGCTTGGAGTTCGGCCTCCGAGTGTGCGCAGACGCAAGCGTCGCCCGTGTACTGTTGCTCGACAAGGGAGGATGGGACGACCTTGGATCTAGCCTGGAGTCGGTGGAGGTTGAACAGGTTCCCACTGGTTCTGTAATTCTGCTCAATTTCAGCGGAGAGCTTGCCCACAGGTCGGAGGGGACCGGGAGGCCCAGAGGTCGGAATGCACCGGGAGGCCCAGAGATCGGGAATATGAGCAAAAGGTGGTTAGGTGGGGTTGGGGAGGGTCTGGGAGTGGTGGGTGGTGTTGGGGAGGGTCTGGGAGTGGTGGGTGGGGTTGGGGAGGGTCTGGGGGTGGTGGGTGGGTTTGGGGAGGGTCTGTGTGGTTTTGGGAGGGTCTGGAGTTGGTGGGTGGGGTTGGGGAGGGTCTGGGGGTGGTGGGTGGGTTTGGGGAGGGTCTGTGTGGTTTTGGGAGGGTCTGGGGGTGGTGGGTGGGGTTGGGGAGGGTCTGGGGGTGGTGGGTGGGGTTGGGGAGGGTCTGTGTGGTTTTGGGAGGGTCTGGGGGTGGTGGGTGGGTTTGGGGAGGGTCTGTGTGGTTTTGGGAGGGTCTGGGGGTGGTGGGTGGTGTTGGGGAGGGTCTGGGGGTGGTGGGTGGGGTTGGGGAGGGTCTGGGGGTGGTGGGTGGGGTTGGGGAGGGTCTGGGAGTGGTGGGTGGTGTTGGGGAGGGTCTGGGGGTGGTGGGTGGGGTTGGGGAGGGTCTGGGAGTGGTGGGTGGGGTTGGGGAGGGTCTGGGAGTGGTGGGTGGTGTTGGGGAGGGTCTGGGGGTGGTGGGTGGTGTTGGGGAGGGTCTGGGAGTGGTGGGTGGGGTTGGGGAGGGTCTGGGGGTGGTGGGTGGGGTTGGGAAGGGTCTGGGAGTGGTGGGTGGGGTTGGGGAGGGTCTGGGGGTGGTGGGTGGGGTTGGGGAGGGTCTGGGGGTGGTGGGTGGGGTTGGGGAGGGTCCTGGGGTGGTGGGTGGGGTTGGGGAGGGTCTGGGAGTGGTGGGTGGTGTTGGGGAGGGTCTGGGGGTGGTGGGTGGGGTTGGGGAGGGTCTGGGAGTGGTGGGTGGTGTTGGATGGGTCTGGGGGTGGTGGGTGGGGTTGGGGAGGGTCTGGGAGTGGTGGGTGGGGTTGGGGAGGGTCTGGGGGTGGTGGGTGGGGTTGGGGAGGGTCTGGGAGTGGTGGGTGGGGTTGGGGAGGGTCTGGGGGTGGTGGGTGGGGTTGGGGAGGGTCTGGGGGTGGTGGGTGGTGTTGGGGAGGGTCTGGGGGTGGTGGGTGGGGTTGGGGAGGGTCTGGGGGTGGTGGGTGTGGTTGGGGAGGGTCTGGGAGTGGTGGGTGGTGTTGGGGAGGGTCTGGGGGTGGTGGGTGGGGTTGGGGAGGGTCTGGGAGTGGTGGGTGGTGTTGGGGAGGGTCTGGGGGTAGTGGGTGGGGTTGGGGAGGGTCTGGGAGTGGTGGGTGGGGTTGGGGAGGGTCTGGGGGTGGTGGGTGGGGTTGGGGAGGGTCTGGGAGTGGTGGGTGGGATTGGGGAGGGTCTGGGGGTGGTGGGTGGGGTTGGGGAGGGTCTGGGGGTGGTGGGTGGGGTTGGGGAGGGTCCTGGGGTGGTGGGTGGGATTGGGGAGGGGCTGTGTGGGTTGGGGCGAGGCTGGGGGGACAGAGATTCCCCACGCTCTGCTGTGTCTCCTTCACAAACACTACGCGCCTCGCCACAGCGATGAATAAATTGTGAATTCCTGACATGGCTGGAATGGGGAGATTAAGGCCAGAGGTTGGACAGGAATCGTTTATGCGGGAGATAACACTTTGCTGTGCCAATTGGAAGCAATTTCAAGGCTGGGCCAGCTGTAATTTGCGAGATCAATGAGATGTGATGTGTTGGCTGGCTGTGGGACTCCTTATCACACTGTACCCTCAGCAAGCTGTATGCTAATCGACAGGCACCTCATGAAGCCTTACGCAGATGTTGCATTTCTCACGGATGATAAAGCGAAAGCTATTCTGTGTGTGCGGAGAATGAGGGTTGGAGCATTAACCTTTGATGGGGAACGAGAGCTTGCTACGCAGCCTGTAGCCAGCACCATGAATAACTGACAATTACACTCAGTTCCGATTAGAAGCTACAGTGAGCTGCAATCTATTCACCCACCCCCGCTGACACACATACAAACCCCAGGTCCAGTGTCACATGCTCAAACCTGTGTTAGTTACAGGACTCTCTCACCGAGACGCCACCGCTGTTTGGCTTAAGGCTCCTTTTCGACGGGGCTTCTCTTACCCACCGACGGAGCACGTTAAACCCGAGCCCCCCCTTCCCCCCCCCCCCTGCCCGCTCAGGTGGATGTAGGGGATCCCACGGCCACTATTGGAAGAGGAGTGGGGAAGTTCTCTCCCAGGTGTCCTGGCCAATATTTATCCCTCAATCAGCGTCACTAAAACACATTATCTGCTCAGTCCCGTGTGTGGGAGCTTGCTGTGCGCAAATTGGCTGCCGCGTTTCCCACATTACAACAGTGATTGCACTCCAAAAGTACTTCATTCGCTGTAAAGCGCTTTGGGACGTCCTGAAGTTGTGAGAGGCGCTATATAAATGCAAATCTTTCTCTCTCTCTTTCTCTGTTATGGAGAGGTTGGATAGGTTGATTTGATTGGCATTTTGGACCTTATGTTCTTATATGGACTTACAGAAGGCATTCAATAAAATCCCTCATAAGAGACTGTTAGCTAAAGTTGAAGCTCATGGCATTGAGGGCAGACGACTGCCCCTAGGTGGGAGAGGGCCTGCCCCTGGTTGGGGGAGGGGATGTCCCTGATTGGGGGATGGGCTGCCCCTGGGTGGGGGAGGGGCTGCTCCTGGGTGAGGGAGGTGATGCCCCTGGGTGGGGGAGGGGCTGCCCCTGGGTGGGGGAGGGCTGCCCCTGGTTGGGGGAGGGGATGTCTCTAGTTGGGGGAGGGGCTGCCCCTGGGTGGGGGAGGGCTGCCCCGGTTGGGGGAGGGGCTGCCCCCGGTTGGGGGAGGGGCTGTCCCTGGTTGGGGGAGGGGCTACCCCTGGGTGGGGGAGGGCTGCCCCGGTTGGGGGAGGGGCTGCCCCTGGTTGGGGGAAGGGCTGTCCCTGGTTGGGGGAGGGGCTACCCCTGGGTGGGCATCAACTTTGGGCCTAAAAAGGACAGAACGGGTTCCTTTCTAAATGGTGAAAGGCTAAACACAGGGGAGGTCCAAAGAGACTTGGTCCAGGTACATTGATCATTAAATGTCATATCATCATCATCATCGGCAGTCCATCGGAATCGAGGAAGACTTGCTTACACTCTTAACATGAGTCCTTAGGTGGCTGAACAGTCCAATACGAGAGCCACAGTCTCTGTCACAGGTGGGACAGACAGTGGTTGGAGGAAAGGGTGGGTGGGACAGGTTTGCCGCACGCTCCTTCCGCTGCCTGCGCTTGATTTCTGCATGCTCTCGGCGACGAGACTAGAGGTGCTCAGCGCCCTCCCGGATGCACTTCCTCCATTTAGGGCGATCTTTGGCCAGGGACTCCCAGGTTTCGGTGGGGATGTTGCATTTTATCCCCACTAAAAGTCATAAACAGGTACAGCAAATAACCAAACAGGCTAATGGGATGCTGGCCTTTATATCCAGAGGCCTAGACTACAAGGGGGTAGAAGTTACACTGCAGCTGTACAAAGCCCTGGTTAGACCATACCTGGAGCACTGTGAGCAGTTCTGGGCACCACATCTTAGGGAGGATATATTTACCTTGGAGGGAGTTATATTGGCCTTGGAGGGAGCGCAGCGTCAGTTTACCAGAATGATACCCGCACTCCAAGGGTTAAATTACGAGGAGAGATTGCACAAATTAGGGTTGTATTACCTGGAATTTAGATTAAGAGTTGATTTGATCAAAGTTTTCAGATGGGGTAGATCGAGAGACACTGTTCCCGCTGGTTGGGGAGTCTGGGTCTCGGGGGCATGGACTAAACATTAGAGCCAGACCATACAGGAGTGAAATTAGGAAACACTTCGACACACAAAGGACGGGAGACGTTTGGAACTCACTTCCGCAAACAGCAATTGATACTGGGTCAATTGTTAATTTAAAAATCTCAGTGATACGTGGCAAAGGCGGGTATAGCGAGTTAAGTCGCAGGTCACCCATAATTTAACTCAACAGGCTCGAGGGGCTGAATGGCCTCCTCCTGTTCCTGTGTAACAGGCTCGATGGGCTGAACGGGCTTCTTCCTGTTCCTGTCTAACAGGTTCGAGGGGCTGAATGGGCCTCCTCCTGTTCATGTGTAACAGGTTCGAGGGGCTGAATGGGCCTCTTCCTGTTCATGTGTAACAGGTTCGAGGGGCTGAATGGGCCTCCTCCTGTTCATGTGTAACAGGCTCGAGGGGCTGAATGGGCCTCCTCCTATTCATGTGTAACAGGTTCGAGGGGCTGAATGGGCCTCGTCCTGTTCCTGTGTAACAGGCTCGAGGGGCTGAATGGGCCTCCTCCTGTTCCTGTGTAACAGGCTCGAGGGGCTGAATGGGCCTCCTGCTGTTCCTGTGTAACAGGCTCGAGGGGCTGAATGGGCCTCCTCCTGTTCCTGTGTAACAGGCTCGAGGGGCTGAATGGGCCTCCTCCTGTTCCTGTGTAACAGGCTCGAGGGGCTGAATGGGCCTCCTCCTGTTCCTGTGTAACAGGCTCGAGGGGCTGAATGGCCTCCTCCTGTTCCTGTGTAACTGGCTCGAGGGGCTGAATGGGCCTCCTCCTGTTCCTGTGTTTCTATGATTTGATTGAAGTTTTCAATTTTGCCATCCACAGTCTTGTACCACTTCAATTTTTATTTGATTCCCCTGAATTTCTGCACTTCGACAATTCTTCGGCTCATCTGTGGTGAAAGGATGGTTTGGGACAGGAATAGTATCTGTAAGAGTTGATAAATCCCAGCGTGAGCAGTCTGCCCCTCCTCCCCGGGGCATTAATGGGTTGTTGTGTGAAACGCCTGTCCCTGAACACTATTGCTCAGTCTCTGTATGCAGCTCCCAGGCCAGCGATGTTCCTCGTGACCGAAGCAAGATTGAGACTGGGAGAGCACAGTGAGTTGTTCCACCAGCCCCTCCCCTTTACCGCAAAAGGACAGTGACAGGCTAAGTGAGTGGGCAAAAATGTGGCAGATGGAATATAATTGTTGGAAAGTGTGAGGTCATGCACTTTGGCAGGAAAAAAATGAAAGAGCAAGTTATTATTTAAATGGAGAAAGATTGCAAAGTGCTGCAGTACAGCGGGACCTGGGGGTACTTGTACATGAAACACAAAAGGATAGTATGCAGGTACAGCAAGTGATCAGGAAGGCCAATGGTACATTGGCCTTTATTGCAAAGGGGATGGAGTATAAAAGCAGGGAAGTCCTGCTACAGTTGTACAGGCTATTGGTGAGGCCACACCTGGATCACTGCGTGCAGTTTTGGTTTCCATATTTACGAAAGGATATACTTGCTTTGGAGGCAGTTCAGAGAAGGTTCACTCGGTTGATTCCAGGGATGAGGGGGTTGACTTATGAGGAAAGGTTAAGTAGGTTGAGATCTACTCATTGGAATTCAGAAGAATGAGAGGTGATCTTATAGAAACATATAAGATTATGAGGGGGCTTGACAAGGTGGATGCAGAGAGGATGTTTCCACTGATAGGGGAGACTAGAACTAGAGGGCATAATCTTAGAATAAGGGGCCGCCCATTTAAAACTGAGATGAGGAGGAATTTCTTCTCTCAGAGGGTTGTAAATCTGTGGAATTCGATGCCTCAGAGAGCTGTGGAAACTGGGTCATTGAATAAATTTAAGACAGAAATAGACAGTTTCTTATACGATAAGGGGATAAGGGGTAATGGGGAGTGGGCGGGGAAGTAGAGCTGAGTCCATAATTGGATCAGACATGATCTTATTGAATGGCGGAGCAGGCTCGAGGGGCCGAATGGCCCACTCCTGCTCCTATTTCTTGTGTTCTTATAAAGATGAGAATTGCCTGTACAACACAGGAGTCAACACGGATTCACCACCTCAACTCTGTAACTCTGAGAGAGTGACGCCCCAACTGGACTGTGTAAATCTGGATGAGATTGTGAACCTTGGCTTTTGATAAATTTCCAGATTAAAGGTTATGGGTTAAGTACATAAGAACATAAGAATTAGGAACAGGAGTAGGCCATCTAGCCCCTCGAGCCTGCTCCGCCATTCAACAAGATCATGGCTGATCTGGCCGTGGACTCAGCTCCACTTACCCGCCCGCTCCCCATAACCCTTAATTCCTTTATTGGTTAAAAATCTATCTATCTGTGACTTGAATACATTCAATGAGCTAGCCTCAACTGCTTCCTTGGGCAGAGAATTCCACAGATTCACAACCCTCTGGGAGAAGAAATTCCTTCTCAACTCGGTTTTAAATTGGCTCCCCCGTATTTTGAGGCTGTGCCCCCTAGTTCTAGTCTCCCCGACCAGTGGAAACAACCTCTCTGCCTCTATCTTGTCTATCCCTTTCATTATTTTAACTGTTTCTATAAGATCACTCCTCATCCTTCTGAACTCCAAGGAGTAAAGACCCAGTCTACTCAATCTATCATCATAAGGTAACCCCCTCATCTCCGGAATCAGCCTAGTGAATCGTCTCCGTACCCCCTCCAAAGCTAGTATATCCTTCCTTAAGTAAGGTGACCAAAACTGCACGCAGTACTCCAGGTGCGGCCTCACCAATACCCTGTACATTTGCAGAAGGACCTCCCTGCTTTTGTACTCCATCCCTCTCGCAATGAAGGCCAACATTCCATTCGCCTTCCTGATTACCTGCTGCACCTGCAAACTAACTTTTTGGGATTCCTGCACAAGGACCCCCAGGTCCCTCTGCACCTCAGCATGTTGTAATTTCTCCCCATTCAAATAATATTCCCTTTTACTGTTTTTTTCCCAAGGTGGATGACCTCACACTTTCTGACATTGTATTCCATCTGCCATACCTTAGCCCATTCGCTTAACCAAGGTTAAGGTTCAAAACGGTTGGTGTTTTAATATCTTCGCTCTCTCCCCTCGGGGAACAGGGTGAAATAGTAGGAATGATTGGCAGGATGGCGAAGATATTGCTTCTGTATCTTCGCCCATGTAATGACTGCACCTGGGAGCAGCTCGCCGGTTGGTGGAGCTGTGGAATGGGAGGGGCCTAGTCAGTCACGTGATGTTCACAAGACTCAATAAAACCCCGGCCAGTTGGGCTCGAGGGATCCACGATGGAGCAGGTGGTTGTAAGCCTGGTGGATGAACTGGTAATGTGTCATGTGATTGTTAAACCTTTTGCTAATAAACTAACTAGTTCTTAATAGCAATGTGTTGCTGTGAATTCTGAAGCAAAAAGCCTACGAAGCAGATACATTACAGGCCTCTTCCCTTGGGGAGCAGGGTGAGGTTCTGGGCAGGACACGGCGGCCGATTACTATCGGAGTTCCGCACAGCATGGGCCTCTATCACGTTTCCGGTTAAATGGCGTGTGCGTCCCGGTGACTGAATTCAAGCAAGTTCATCATCATAGGCAGTCCCTTGGAATCGAGGAAGACTTGCTTCCACTCTAAAAGTGAGTCTTTAGGTGGCTGAACAGTCCAATACGAGAGCCACAGTCCCTGTCACAGGTGGGACAGACAGTGGTTGGAGGAAAGGGGAGGGTGGGACAGGTTTGCCGCACGCTCCTTCCGCTGCCTGCGCTTGGTTTCTGCATGCTCTCGGCGATGAGACTCGAGGTGCTCAGCGTCCTCCCGGATGCAGTTCCTCCACTTAAGGCGGTCTCTGGCCAGGGACTCCCAGGTGTCGGTGGGGATGTTGCACTTTATCAGGGAGGCTTTGAGGGTGTCCCTGTAACGTTTCCTCTGCCCACCTGGGGCTCGCTGGCCGTGAAGGAGTTCCGAGTAGAGCACTTGCTTTGGGAGTCTCGTGTCTGGCACGCGTACAATGTGGCCCGCCCAGCGGAGTTGGTTGAGTGTGGTCAGTGCTTCGATGCTGGGGATGTTGGCCTGGTCGAGGACGCGAATGTTGGTGTGTCTGTCCTCCCAGGGGATTTGCAGGATCTTGCGAAGACATCATTGGTGATATATCTCCAACGACTTGAGGTATCTACTGTACATGGTCCATGCCTCAGACCCATACAGGCGGGCGGGTATCACTACAGCCCTGTAGACCATGAGCTTGGTGGTGGATTTGAGGGCCTGGTCTTCGAACACTCTTTTCCTCAGGCAGCCGAAGGCTGCGTTGGCGCATGTTAAAACGGTAGGGAGCGGGGGAGAGGAGCGGGAACCCCTCCTCCGCCCCCCACCCCGCCCCCAGCCCCCAGCTTGCACTGGTTCTACCTGCCGGCAATACACCCCCTTCACAGGACTGCATCTGTCCTAGATCTGTCCGAGGGATGACCGAGGGATATCCGAGGAATGCCTCTGTCCGAGGGATGTCTGAGGGATGCCTCTGTCCGAGGGATGTCCGAGGGAGGCCTCTGTCCGAGGGATACCTCTGTCCGAGGGCTCTCTCTGTCCGAGGGATGTCAAAAGGAAGTCCGAGGGATGTCTCTGTCCAAGGGATATCTCTGTCCGAGGGATATCTCTGTCCGAGGGATGTCTCTGTCCAAGGGATATCTCTGTCCGAGGGATGTCTCTGTCCGAGGGATGTCTCTGTCCGAGGGATGTCTCTGTCCGAGGGATATCTCTGTCCGAGGGATGTCTCTGTCCGAGGGATATCTCTGTCCGAGGGATGTCTCTGTCCGAGGGCTCAATGCGGCTCCACTCCTGAGATAAATATCTGGAGCTGAGTTTCAGTGAGAGAGGATCCAGCTTCACTCTGGGCTTTTATCCCTGATCCCATTATAATTAGCGGAGGTTGAGTGATTTAATATTTCTGCTGGCACCGAGACTGCCCGCGTGATAAGCATACAGGCACGGAGCTCCCAGCATCTCCCATCTATCACACCAAACATCCTTTCATTGCACCTCTTCAATCAATGTGCTGTCTTCCTGCTCCCCGTGAACTGCTGAGTGAGACGGAGAAGGTGCATTTATTCAAATGTGAATCAATAACCACACCTGTCTCTCACACAACACAATGCAACTCTCACAGACCCTGCGGAAAGCTCAGCTGATCCAAAACTCGGCTGCACCGTGCCCTAACTCGCACCGAGTCTCGCTCACCCATCACCCTCTGTGCTCGCTGCCCCGTGTCCTAACTCACACCCAGTCCCACTCACCCGTCACCCCCTGTGCTCACTGCCCCGTGTCCTAACTCACACCCAGTCCCACTCACCCATCACCCCCTGTGCTCACTGCCCCGTGTCCTAACTCACACCCAGTCCCGCTCACCCATCACCCCCTGTGCTCGCTGCACCGTGTCCTAACTCGCACCGAGTCCCACTCACCTATCACCCCCTGTGCTCACTGCCCCGTGTCCTAACTCACACCAAGTCCCACTCACCTATCACCCCCTGTGCTCACTGCCCCGTGTCCTAACTCGCACCGAGTCCCGCTCACCCATCACCCCCTGTGCTAACTGTCCCGTGTCCTAACTCGCACCAAGTCCCACTCACCTATCACCCCCTGTGCTCACTGCCACGTGTCCTAACTTGCACCGAGTCTCACTCACCCACCACCCCCTATGCCCCGTGTCCTAACTCGCACCGAGTCCCACTCACCCATCACCCTCTGTGCTCGCTGACCTACATTGGCTCCCGGTGAAGCAACGCCTCGATGTCAAATTTCTCATCCTTGTTTACAAATCCCTCCATGTCCATCGCCCCTCCCTATCCCTGTAATATCCTCCAGCCCCACCCCCCCCCCCCCCCGAGACAGAGACAGGGCCAGACTTTCCCTAAAGCCCCTCAACGCCCCATTGCCCGCTGAGAATTACCGCTGACACTGGGCAAGAAAAGCTGGCGAGAATTTCCATTTTTATGTTTAAAGTAATTAAAACGAATTGCCCGGCGAGACAATGGGTGTTGCACATTCATTGTTGGCGGTCGCTCGGCGAGTAAGTGCAAAGTTAACACCATGGCCGGTGGTTACTGGAATGGATGGTCAGTACTAAAATTTAGTCCCAGGCTGCGGTCGGGCCTCGGGAGGGGGAAAAAGTTTAAAAAACATTTTTCATTAAAAAAAAATAAAACCGTATAAAGCATTTCCAAGACAGTTTTAACCCTTATTCTTGTCGCCAGTTATTATGTCCGTAATGTACTTATGAATGACTCCACGAGGCAATGTGTTATACTCAAACTGTAGTGACCTTGGTCCTTTATTCGTAACTCCAGAGTGAGACGGGATTGGACAGGTTAGATGCAGGAAGAATGTTCCCGATGTTGGGGAAGTCCAGAACCAGGGGACACAGTCTAAGGATAAGGGGTAAGCCATTTAGGACCGAGATGAGGAGAAACTTCTTCACCCAGAGAGTGGTGAACCTGTGGAATTCTCTACCACAGAAAGTAGTTGAGGCCAATTCACTAAATATATTCAAAAAGGAGTTAGATGAAGTCCTTATTACTCGGGGGATCAAGGGGTATGGCGAGAAAGCAGGAATGGGGTACTGAAGTTGCATGTTCAGCCATGAACTCATTGAATGGTGGTGCAGGCTAGAAGGGCCGAATGGCCTACTCCTGCACCTATTTTCTATGTTTCTATGTTTCTATGATACAGCCGCATGGTGGCTACCCTTTTATACAGCCCCTGCCACCAGGACAGGAAATCCTAGTCTCCACCAGTTGCACCCTCTAGTGGTGCCAGTATATACACAGTGTAAACTTTATTGATAGTGCATCAGGTAAACAAGTCTCCATCCTCTGCAGTGACTACACAGAGAGTATATCTATAGTCTGCATATATAACATCACTCTCCCCTCGAAAGACGGACTGAGACTTTGGTCCTTATCGCGAGGGGGCTGGAATGCAAAGAGCTGGAAGTGATGTTACTGTTTATACCGAGCTTGGGTCAGACCCTGTCTGGAGTCACTGCATCCAGTTCTGGCCCCCGCCCCTCGGGGAGGGTGTATCAGCCTCGGAGGGTGGGGGCAGATTCCCCAGACTGATACCCGGGGCTGAGAGGGTTAAATCCCGAGGGCAGGTTGCACAGACTGGGCCTGTGTTCCCTCGAGTGTAGAAGATTACGGGGCGATCTGATCGAGGGGTTTACGATGATTAAAGGAATCGATGGGGGGGGGGGGATCGAGAGAAACCATTCCCTCTGGTGGGGGGAGTCCAGAACAAGGGGCAGGACCTTAAAATTAGAGCCCGGCCGTTCAGGGGTAATGTCAGGAAACATTTCTTCACACAAAGGGGCAGTGGGAATCGGGAACTCTCTCCTCCAAAAGGCTGTGGATCAATTAGAGCTTTCAACATGGAGGTCGATAGATTCTTGTTGGGTTAGGGTATTTAGGGTTACAGGGCTGAATTACCTCTTCCTGTGTAATAGGCTCGAGGGGCTGAATGGCCTCCTCCTGTTCCTGTGTAACAGGCTCGAGAGGCTGAATGGGCCTCCTCCTGTTCCTGTGTAACAGACTCGAGGGGCTGAATGGCCTCCTGTTCCTGTGTAACAGGCTCGAGGGGCTGAATGGCCTTCTCCTGTTCCTGTGTAACAGGCTCCAGGGGCTGAATGGGCCTCCTGTTCCTGTGTAACAGGCTCGAGGGGCTGAATGGCCTCCTCCTGTTCCTCTGTTCCTCGGAGATTAAATGGGTGGGTAGGGTCTGTGATAGGGAAGGTTGTACGTGGGCTGTGGGGGTAATGGACCCCGAGGACAGGGGGACTCTGTCCATGTTTTGCTGGGTGCATTTGGAACAGATCAACAGGAAAAGCAATGGGAAATTCACCCGCTGACTTTACCTTTAATAAATCTCGACAGACTTCTGGAGAACATTCTAGGTTGCAAGAGGTGAGCTGGGATTTGACAAGCGCTTAATAGTCGTGCTTTGCCACTGCTATTAAAGCTCACCATTCATCATTTATTACCTCATCTTAATGACAATGTAATAGGCAGCTTAGTCCTGTCTAATTGCACTGTTGTCAAACGGACGTCTGCATCTCTGCAAACATAACATCGCTGGTGGTGTCAGCTAACCTGGGCCACTTATTATCCCTCACCATTATCCTGATTTATTCTTCGTAGTGGGTGTCGCGGGCACTGATTGTGTGTCTCACAGTCCGTGTCCACAGTCCGTGTCCATGTCCCAAAGTCCATGTCTCACAGTCCGTGTCTCACAGTCCGTGTCCATGTCCCACAGTCCGTGTCTCACAGTCCGTGTCCGTGTCTCACAGTCCATGTCCCACAGCCCGTGTCTCACAGTCCGTGTCCATGTCCCACAGTCCATGTCCCACAGTCCGTGTCCATGTCCCACAGTCCATGTCCCACAGCCCGTGTCTCACAGTCCGTGTCCATGTCCCACAGCCCGTGTCTCACAGTCCGTGTCCATGTCCCACAGTCCGTGTCCATGTCCCACAGCCCGTGTCCATGTCCCACAGTCCATGTCTCACAGTCCATGTCTCACAGTCCGTGTCTCACAGTCCGTGCCCATGTCCCACAGTCCGTGTCCATGTCCCACAGCCCGTGTCCATGTCCCACAGTCCATGTCTCACAGTCCATGTCCCACAGTCCGTGTCCATGTCCCACAGTCCGTGTCCATGTCCCACAGTCCATGTCTCACAGTCCATGTCCCACAGTCCGTGTCTCACAGCCCGTGTCCATGTCCCACAGCCCGTGTCCCACAGTCCGTGTCCATGTCCCACAGCCCGTGTCTCACAGTCCATGTCCCACAGTCCGTGTCCATGTCCCACAGTCCATGTCTCACAGTCCATGTCCCACAGTCCGTGTCTCACAGCCCGTGTCCATGTCCCACAGTCCGTGTCTCACAGTCCGTGTCTCACAGCTCGTGTCCCACAGTCCATGTCCCACAGTCCGTGTCCATGTCCCACAGTCCATGTCTCACAGTCCATGTCCCACAGTCCGTGTCTCACAGCCCGTGTCCATGTCCCACAGTCCGTGTCTCACAGCCCGTGTCTCACAGTCCGTGTCCCACAGTCCGTGTCCATGTCCCACAGTCCATGTCTCACAGTCCATGTCCCACAGTCCGTGTCTCACAGCCCGTGTCCATGTCCCACAGTCCGTGTCTCACAGTCCGTGTCTCACAGCCCGTGTTTGTGTCTCACAGTCCGTGTCTCACAGTCCGTGTCTCACAGCCCGTGTTTGTGTCTCACAGTCCGTGTCCCACAGTCCATGTCTCACAGCCCGTCTCTCACAGTCCGTGTCCATGTCCCACAGTCCGTGTCTCACAGTCCGTGTCTCACAGTGTGTCCGTGTCCCACAGTCCGTGTCTCACAGTCCGTGTCTCACAGTGTGTGTCCGTGTCTCACAGTCCGTGTCTCACAGTCCGTGTCTCACAGCCCGTGTTTGTATCTCACAGTCCGTGTCCCACAGTCCATGTCTCACAGCCCGTGTCTCACAGTCCGTGTCTCACAGTCCGTGTCCATGTCCCACAGTCCGTGTCTCACAGTCCGTGTCTCACAGTGTGTCCGTGTCTCACAGTCCGTGTCTCACAGTCCATGTCTCACAGCCCGTGTCTCACAGTCCGTGTCTCACAGTCCGTGTCCATGTCCCACAGTCCGTGTCTCACAGTCCGTGTCTCACAGTGTGTGTCCGTGTCTCACAGTCCGTGTCTCACAGTCCGTGTCTCACAGCCCGTGTCTCACAGCCCGTGTTTGTGTCTCACAGTCCGTGTCTCACAGTCCGTGTCCGTGTCTCACAGTCCGTGTCTCACAGTGTGTGTCCGTGTCTCACAGTCCGTGTCTCACAGCCCGTGTTTGTGTCTCACAGTCCGTGTCTCACAGCCCGTGTTTGTGTCTCACAGTCCGTGTCTCACAGTCCGTGTCCGTGTCTCACAGTCCGTGTCTCACAGCCCATGTTTGTGTCTCACAGTCCGTGTCTCACAGTCCGTGTCCGTGTCTCACAGCCCGTGTCTCACAGCCCGTGTCTCACAGTCCATGTTTGTGTCTCACAGTCCGTGTCTCACAGTCCATGTTTGTGTCTCACAGTCCGTGTCTCACAGCCCGTGTCCGTGTCTCACTGTCCGTGTACGTGTCTCACAGTCCGTGTCCCAAATGTATCAGAGAATCTTACAGCACAGATTGAGGCCATTGGGCCCATCGAGCCCGTGCTGTGCCAGTTCTGTGACAGAGCGATCCAATCAGTCCCACTCTCCCCACCCTTCCCCCACAGCCCGGCACATTTCCCCTTCCAGTATTGATCCAATTCCCGTTTGAAAGTCACTATTGAATCTGCTCCCACCGCCCTTTCAGGCAGCGTGTTCTCGATCACAACAACTCGCTGCCTAAACACATTCTCCCCATCTCCCCCTCTGGTTCCATCGCCGATTATCGTCAATCCGTGTCCCTCGGGTTACCCACCCTCCTGCCCCCGGGAACAGTCTCTCCTTATTTACTCTGTCCAGACCCCTCATGATTTTGAACACCTCGATCAAATCTCCTCTCAACCTTCTCTGCTCCGAGGAGAACAACCCCGGCTTCTCCAGTCTATCCACGTCACTGATGTTGATCATCCCCGGGACCACTCTGGTCAGTCTCCTCCGCACCCTCTCCAGGGCCTTGGCCTAGACGTTCCACTAGTTTTGCATCACTGCCGCCCACTTAACGTCCATTTTAACGCTGAGATGAGTTATCACGCCCAGATATCGCCCATTTCGCTAAAAGATGGAAACTGACGCCCATTTATCGCTCACTTGACGCCCAGCATGACTTTTGGCATTTAGTCAACGCCGAGAATTAATAATGCCTCCCGCCCACTTTATAAAGTAGAAACTAGCGGGTTTGAAAATGGGCGATAATCCGCCGATCTCAAAACCCACAATAAACGCCAACGCTGGAAACAACGCCCATTTTTGGGCAATCTGCACAATAATGGAACGTCTGGCCCCTTGACATCCTGCCTGCAGTGTGGGGCCTAGAATTGGTGACAATCTCTCTGCCTCTATTAGTGAAGTCCATGTGCATTGTTTACAGCTTTCTCAATTTGTCCCACCACCTTCACAGAACTGTCTACACACCCCACCCTCCTCTCGCTGGTCCTGTACCCCTGTTACAATGCTGCCCTTTAGTTTATATTGCCAGACAGCAGACAGATGGGACTCCTGCCTCCCACAGCCTCACATCACTCCCCATCAGTCGCCCCTCCCTCCCCTCCCTCCCTCCCTCACCCAACGCCACCTAAAACCTCACTGCTCTTTCTGGGATCTTGCTGTGCCCCAAATGGTTGTCGCGTTCCCAGTGATTAACCGTAAGTGAGAATCATAGAATCGCAAAGATTTACAGCACGGAAGGAGGCCATTCGGCCCATCGTGTCCGAGCTACCCAGCCTAATCCCACTTTCCAGCTCTCGCTCCGTAGCCCTGCGGGTTACGGCACTTCAGGTGCACATCCAGGTACTTTTTAAATGTGGTGAGGGTTTCTGCCTCTACCACCCTTTCAGGCCGTGAGTTCCAGACCCCCACCGCCCTCTGGGTGAAGGAACTGCCCCTTCAAATCCCCTCTAAACCTCCCCCCAGCTACTTTAAATCCATGCCCCCTGGTTGCTGAGGTGGTGAGTGGCTGTGACAGACAGCAGTTCCTCAAACTGTGACAGCGACAGCTCGCAAATATAATCAGATACAGTGACTCCAGCTTCATCCAAAGGACCCACTGCACCCGCGCCAATCGTCGCACTTCATAAATACAGCACCAGAGGGCAGCAGATCTCCACAAACCTCAAACACCATCATCTTCACACGCAGTCCCTCGGGATCGAGGAAGACTTGCTTCCACTCTAAAAATGAGTCCTTAGGTGGCGGAACAGTCCAATACGGGAGCCACAGTCCCTGTCACAGGTGGGACAAAGAGTCGTTGAAGGAAAGGGGAGGGTGGGACTGGTTTGCCGCACGCTCCTTCCGCTGCCTGCGCTTGGTTTCTGCATGCTCTCGGCGACGAGACTCGAGGTGCTCAGCGTCCTCCCGGATGCACTTCCTCCACTTAGGGCGGTCTTTGGCCAAGGACTCCCAGGTGTCGGTGGGGATGTTGCACTTTATCAGGGAGGCTTTGAGGGTGTCCCTGTAACGTTTCCTCTGCCCCACCTTTGGCTCGTTTGCCGTGAAGGGGTTCCGAGTAGAGCACTTGCTTTGGGGGTCTCGTGTCTGGCATGCGGACAATGTGGCCCTGCCCAGCGGAGCTGGTCGAGTGTGGTCAGTGCTTCAATGCTGGGGATGTTGCCTGGTCGAGGACGCTAATGTTGGTGCATCTGTCCTCCCAGGGGATTTGCAGGATCTTGTGGAGGCATCGTTGGTGGTATTTTTCCAGCGATTTGAGGTGTCTACTGTACCTGGTCACATGGTCACAGCAGCGATTATCAAACAGCATTTGTCACCGAGCCACAGAAACAGAGATTAGCGCAGGTGACCAAAAGCTGGGTCAAAGAGGTCAGTTTTAAGGAGGAAAGAGAGGCGGAGAGGTTTAGGGAGGGAGTTCCAGAGCTTAGGGCCCAGCCAACAGAAGGCACGGCCACCGATGGTGGAGCGATTATAATCAGGGATGTTCAGGAGGGCAGAATTAGAGGAGCGCAGACATCTCGGGGGGTTGTGGGGCTGGAGGAGATTACAGAGATAGGGAGGGGCGAGGGCCATGGAGGGATTTATAAACAAGGATGAGAGTTTTGAAATTGAGGCGTTGCTTAACCGGGAGCCAATGCAGGTCAGTGAGCACAGAGGGTGATGGGTGAATGGGACTTGGTGCGAGTTAGGACACGGGGCACAGGGGGTGATGGGTGAGTGGGACTTGGTGCGAGTTAGGACACGGGGCAGTGAGCACAGTGGGGGTGATAGGTGAATGGGACTCGGTGCAAGTTAGGACACGGGGCAGCCAAGCTTTGGATGTGCTGAAGTGGTCCGGGTAATGTGACCCTAGGACTGACCTTTAACCCTGACCCTGTGCCCTCTGTCGACAGGTCTTCACCAGGTACGGGAAATGCTACACGTTCAACGCCAACAGGACCAACATCAGGAAGATCAAGCAAGGCGGCATGGGCAACGGGTTGGAGATCATGCTGGACATTCAGCAGGACGAGTATCTGCCCATCTGGCAGGAGACGGGTGAGAGGGGCGGGGGCCGGGGCGGGGATGTGACTGTTGGGCCCAAGTCCACGCGCCCGTACCCTGGGCACTGCCCCTCCCCCTGTACCCCAGACACTGCCCCCCTGTACCCCGGGCACTGCCCCTCCCCCCGTACCCTGGGCACTGCCCCCCCTGTACCCCAGACACTGCCCCCCTGTACCCCAGGCACTGCCCCCTGTACCCCAGGCACTGCCCCTCCCCTCATACCCCAGGCACTGCCCCCCCTGTACCCCGGGCACTGCCCCTCCCCCGTACCCTGGGCACTGCCCCCCGAACCCTGGGCACTGCCCCTCCCCTCATACCCCAGACACTGCCCCCCTGTACCCCAGGCACTGTCCCCTGTACCCCGGGCACTGCCCCCGAACCCCGGGCACTGCCGCCTGCACCCCGGGCAATGCCCCTCCCCTGTACCCTGGGCACTGCCCCCTGTACCCCGGGCACTGCCCCCTGTACCCCGGGCACTGCCCCCTGTACCCCGGGCACTGCCCCTCCCCCGTACCCTGGGCACTGCCCCCGAACCCTGGGCACTGCCCCTCCCCTCATACCCCAGGCACTGCCCCCCCGTACCCCGGGCACTGCCCCTCCCCTCGTACCCCGGGCACTGCCCCCCCTGTACCCCAGGCACTGCCCCCTGTACCCTGGGCACTGCCCCCTGTACCCCGGGCACTGCCCCTCCCCTCATACCCCAGGCACTGCCCCCCCGTACCCCGGGCACTGCCACTCCCCTCGTACCCCGGGCACTGCCCCCCTGTACCCCAGGCACAGCCCCTCCCCCGTACCCTGGGCACTGCCCCCGTACCCCGGGCACTGCCCCCCCTGTACCCCAGGCACTGCCCCTACCCTCGTACCCCGGAGCACTGCCCCCCTGTATCCCAGGCACTGCCCCTTCCCCCTTACCCTGGGCACTGCCCCCCGTACCCCGGACACTGCCCCCTGTACCCCGAGCTGCCTCTCACAGAAACATAGAAAATAGGTGCAGGAGTAGGCCATTCGGCCCTTCTAGCCTGCACCGCCATTCAATGAGTTCATGGCTGAACATGCAACTTCAGTACCCCATTCCTGCTTTCTCGCCATACCCCTTGATCCCACTAGTAGTAAGGACTACATCTAACTCCTTTTTGAATATATTTAGTGAATTGGCCTCAACAACTTTCTGTGGTAGAGAATTCCACAGGTTCACCACTCTCTGGGTGAAGAAGTTTCTCCTCATCTCGGTTCTAAATGACTTACCCCTTATCCTTAGACCTTGACCCCTGGTTCTGGACTTCCCCAACATTGGGAACATTCTTCCTGGATCTAACCTATCTAAACCCGTCAGAATTTTAAACGTTTCTATGTGATCCCCTCTCATTCTTCTGAACTCCAGTGAATACAAGCCCAGTTGATCCAGTCTTTCTTGATAGGTCAGTCCCGCCATCCCGGGAATCAGTCTGGTGAACCTTCGCTGTACTCCCTCAATAGCAAGAATGTCCTTCCTCAAGTTAGGAGACCAAAACTGTACACAATACTCCAGGTGTGGCCTCACCAAGGCCCTGTACAACTGTAGCAACACCTCCCTGCCCCTGTACTCAAATCCCCTCGCTATGAAGGCCAACATGCCATTTGCTTTCTTAACCGCCTGCTGTACCTGCATGCCAACCTTCAATGACTGATGTACCATGACACCCAGGTCTCGTTGCACCTCCCCTTTTCCTAATCTGTCACCATTCAGATAATAATCTGTCTCTCTGTTTTTACCACCAAAGTGGATAACCTCACATTTATCCACATTATACTTCATCTGCCATGCATTTGCCCACTCACCTAACCTATCCAAGTCACTCTGCAGCCTCATAGCATCCTCCTCGCAGCTCACACTGCCACCCAACTTAGTGTCATCCTCAAATTTGGAGATACTACATGTAATTACCTCGTCTAAATCAAGAATGTACAATGTCAACAGCTGGGGCCCCAGCACAGAACCTTGCGGTACCCCACTAGTCACTGCCTGCCATTCTGAAAAGTATCCATTTACTCCTGCTCTTTGCTTCCTGTCTGCCAACCAGTTCTCAATCCACGTCAGCACACTACCCCCAATCCCATGTGCTTTAACTTTGCACATCAATCTCTTGTGAGGGACCTTGTCGAAAGCCTTCTGAAAGTCCAAATATACCACATCAACTGGTTCTCCCTTGTCCACTCGACTGGAAACATCCTCAAAAATTTCCAGAAGATTTGTCAAGCATGATTTCCCTTTCTTGGACCTATCATGCCACCTCTTTCCAAATGCTTAATTTGACATTATGACATCCTTAATAATTGATTCCATCATTTTACCCACTACCGATGTCAGGCTGACCGGTCTATAATTCCCTGTTTTCTCTCTCCCTTCTTTTTTAAAAAGTGGGGTTACATTGGCTACCCTCCACTCCATAGGAACTGATCCAGAGTCAATGGAATGTTGGAAAATGACTGTCAATGCACCCGCTATTTCCAAGAACACCTCCTTAAGTACTCTGGGATGCAGTCCATCAGGCCCTAGGGATTTATCGGCCTTCAATCCCATCAATTTTCCCAACACAATTTCCTGACTAATAAAGATTTCCCTCAGTTCGCCCTTCTTACTAGACCTTCTGACCCCTTTTATATCCGGAAGGTTGTTAGTGTCCTCCTTAGTGAATACCGAACCAAAGTACTTGTTCAATTGGTCTGCCATTTCTTTGTTCCCCGTTATGACTTCCCCTTATTCTGACTGCTGGGGACCTACGTTTGTCTTTACTAACCTTTTTCTCTTTACATATCTATAGAAGCTTTTGCAGTCCGTCTTAATGTTCCCTGCAAGCTTCCTCTCGTACTCTATTTTCCCTGCCCTAATCAAACCCTTTGCTCTTCTCTGCTGAGTTCTAAATTTCTTCCAGTCCCCAGGTTTGTTGCTATTTTTGGCCAATTTGTCTGCCACTTCCTTGGCTTTAATACTATCCCTGATTTCCCTTGATAGCCACTGTTGAGCCACCTTCCCTTTTTTATTTTTAGGCCAGGCAGGGATGTACAATTGTTGTAGTTCATCCATGCGGTCTCTAAATGTCTGCCATTGCCCATCCACTGTCAACCCCTTAAGTATCATTCGCCAATCTATCCTAGCCAATTCATGCCTCATACCTTCAAAGTTACCCTTCTTTAAGTTCTGGAACATGGTCTCTGAATTAACTGTTTCATTCTCCATCCTAATGTAGAATTCCACCATATTATGGTCACTCTTCCCCAAGGGGCCTCGCACAACAAGATTGCTAATTAATCCTCTCTCATTACACAACACCCAGTATAAGATGGCCTCCCCCCTAGTTGGTTCCTCGACATATTGGTCTAGAAAACCATCCCTTATGCACTCCAGGAAATCCTCCTCCACCGTATTGCTTCCTGTTTGGTTAGCCCAATCTATATGCATATTAAAGTCACCCATGATAACTGCTGCACCTTTATTGCATGCACCCCTAATTTCCTGTTTGATGCCCTCTCCAACATTACTACTACTGTTTGGAGGTCTGTACATAACTCCCACTAATGTTTTTTGCCCTTTGGTGTTCTGCAGCTCTATCCATATAGATTCCACATCATCCAAGCTAATGTCCTTCCTAACTATTGCATTAATCTCCTCTTTAACCAGCAATGCTACTCCACCTCCTTTTCCTTTTATTCTATCCTTCCTGAATGTTGAATACCCCTGGATGTTGAGTTCCCAGCCCTAATCATCCTGGAGCCACGTCTCTGTAATCCCAATCATATTATATCTGTTAACATCTATTTGCACAGTTAATTCATCCACCTTATTACGGATACTCCTTGCATTAAGACACAAAGCCTTCAGGCTTGTTTTTTACCACCCTTGGCCCTTTTAGAAAAATAAGATGTTGTGTGGCCCTTTTTGTTTCTTGCCTTAGTTTACTCGGCCTTCCGCTATTGCTTTTTACCTTTCTACCATCTGTTTCTGACTCCATATTACTTCGCCCTATCTCGCTGCATAGGTTCCCATCCCCCTGCCATATTAGTTTAAACACTCCCGAACTGCATTAGCAAATGTTACCCCCAGGACATCAGTTCCAGTCCTGCCCAAGTGAAGACTGTCCCTTTTGTACAGGTCCCACTTCTCCCAGAACTGGTTCCAATGTCCTAGGAATTTGAATCCCTCCCTCTTGCACCACTGTTCAAGCCACATATTTATTTTAACTATCCTGCTCCCTCTACTCTGATTAGCACGTGGCACTGGTAGCAATCCCGAGATTACTACATTTGAGGTCCTACTTTTTAATTTAACTCCTCGCTCCCTAAATTCAGCTTGTAGGACCTCTTCCCGCTTCTTACCTATATCGTTGGTACCTACATGTACCACGACAACTGGCTGTTCACCCTCCCTCTCCAGAATGCTCTGCAACCTCTCCGAGACATCCTTGACCCTTGCACCAGGGAGGCAACATACCATCCTGGAGTCTCGGTTGCGGCCACAGAAACTCCTATCTATTCCCCTTACAATAGAGTCCCCTATCACTATCGCTCTCCCACTCTTTTTCCCGCCCTTCTGTGCAGCAGAGCCAGCCACGGTGCCATGAACCTGGCTGCTGGTGCCTGCCTCTGGTAAGTCTCACCCCCGTACCCCGAGCTGCCCCTCACCCCCGTACCGCGGGCAATGCCGCCCCGTACCCCGGGCACTGCTCCCCGTAACTCGAGCTGCCTCTCCACCCCCTAACCCGAGCAACCCCTCCCCCCATATACCGGGCACTGCCCCTCCCCCCCCCCCGTATCCTGAGCCGCCCTCCCCACCCGTACCCCGGGCACTGCTCCCCGTAACTCGAGCTGCCTCTCCACCCCCTAACCCGAGCAACCCCACCCCCGTATCCTGAGCCACCCTGCCCACCCGTACCCCGGGCAGTGACCCTTCCTCACACCCCACCCGGGCCCCGTACCCCAGGCTGCCCCACACCCCCGTACCGCGGGCAATGCCGCCCCGTACCCCGGGCACTGCTCCCCGTAACTCGAGCTGCCTCTCCACCCCCTAACCTGAGCAACCCCTCCCCCCATATACCGGGCACTGCCCCTCCCCCCCCCGTATCCTGAGCCGCCCTCCCCACCCGTACCCCGGGCAGTGACCCTCCCTCACACCCCACCCGGGCCCCGTACCCCGGGCAGTGACCCTCCCTCACACCCCACCCGGGCCCCGTACCCCAGGCTGCCCCACACATGGGGAACTACAGGTGAACTTGTAGCTTGCGGGGGCTGTGGGGGGTGGGGAGCTTCGGCCTGCCAGCGTTGAACACATTTCCTCACTGTCCTGCGCAGTGTCGCGCTGGGATCGAGACGATAAATCTGCTGCACCACCTGCAGGGCCAATGTTGCGTCCCAGGGCGGGGGACGGGGAACACAATGCCTCTGGATCGGGGTAGACGGTCAGATCAGGGCACAACTGCTCATCACTGGAGCCTGCTGGGGAATTCTGAGAGTCAGTGTGTGTGGAACTGTACCCCAGTGAGAGTCAGTGTGTGTGGAACTGTACCCCAGTGAGAGTCAGTGTGTGTGGGACTGTGCCCCAGTAAGAGTCAGTGTGTGTGGGACCCATACCCTAGTGAGAGTCAGTGTGTGTGGGACTGTGCCCCAGTGAGAGTCAGTGTGTGTGGGACTGTTCCCCAGTGAGAGTCAGTGTGTGTGGGACTGTGCCCCAGTGAGAGTCAGTGTGTGTGGAACTGTACCCGAGTGAGAGTCAGTGTGTGTGGGACTGTGCCCCAGTAAGAGTCAGTGTGTGTGGGACCCATACCCCAGTGAGAGTCAGTGTGTGTGGGACTGTGCCCCAGTGAGAGTCAGTGTGTGTGGGACCCATACCCCAGTGAGAGTCAGTGTGTGTGGGACTGTGCCCCAGTGAGAGTCAGTGTGTGTGGGACTGTGCCCCAGTGAGAGTCAGTGTGTGTGGGACTGTACCCGAGTGAAAGTCAGTGTGTGTGGGACTGTGCCCCAGTGAGAGTCAGTGTGTGTGGGACTGTGCCCCAGTGAGAGTCAGTGTGTGTGGGACTGTGCCCCAGTGAGAGTCAGTGTGTGTGGGACTGTACCCGAGTGAGAGTCAGTGTGTGTGGGACTGTGCCCCAGTAAGAGTCAGTGTGTGTGGGACCCATACCCCAGTGAGAGTCAGTGTGTGTGGGACTGTGCCCCAGTGAGAGTCAGTGTGTGTGGGACTGTACCCGAGTGAGAGTCAGTGTGTGTGGGACTGTGCCCCAGTGAGAGTCAGTGTGTGTGGGACTGTACCCCAGTGAGAGTCAGTGTGTGTGGGACTGTGCCCCAGTGAGAGTCAGTGTGTGTGGGACTGTGCACCAGTGAGAGTCAGTGTGTGTGGGACTGTACCACAGTGAGAGTCAGTGTGTGTGGGACTGTATCCCAGTGAGAGTCAGTGTGTGTGGGAATGTACCCCAGTGTGAGTCCGTGTGTGTGGAACTGTGCCCCAGTGAGAGTCAGTGTGTGTGGGAATGTACCCCAGTGTGAGTCCGTGTGTGTGGAACTGTGCACCAGTGAGAGTCAGTGTGTATGGGACTGTACCACAGTGAGAGTCAGTGTGTGTGGGACTGTATCCCAGTGAGAGTCAGTGTGTGTGGGAATGTACCCCAGTGTGAGTCCGTGTGTGTGGAACTGTGCCCCAGTGAGAGTCAGTGTGTGTGGGACTGTACCCCAGTGAGAATCAGTGTGTGTGGGACTTTAACCCAGTGAGAGTCAGTCACTGTGGAACTGTACCCCAGTGAGAGTCAGTGTGTGTGGGACTGTACCCCAGTGAGAGTCAGTGTGTGTGGAACTGTGCCCCAGCGAGAGTCAGTAAGTGTGGGACTGTATCCCAGTGAGTTTCAGTGTGTGTGGGACTGTACCCCAGCGAGGTCTGTGTGTGTGGGACTGTACCCCAGTGAGAGTCTGTATGTGTGGGACTGTACCCCAGTGAGAATCAGTGTGTGTGGATCTTTACCCCAGTGAGAGTCAGTGTGTGTGGAATTTTACCCCATTGTCAGTCAGTGTGTGTGGGACTGTACCCAAATGAGAGTCAGTGTGTGTGGAACTGTACCCCAGTGAGAGTCAGTGTGTGTGGGACTGTGACCCAGTAAGAGTCAGTGTGAGTGGGACTGAACCCCAGTGACAGTGTGTGCGGAATTGTACCCACCTGAGAGTCAGTGTGCGTGTAACTGTACCCGAGTGAGAGTCAATGTGTGTGGGACTGTACCCCAGTGAGAGTCAGTGTGTGTGGAACTGTACCCCAGTGAGAGTCAGTCATTGTGGGACTGTGCTCCAGCGAGAGTCAGTGTGTGTGGGACTGTACCCCAGTGAGAGTCAGTGTGTGTGGGACTGTACCCCAGTGAGAATCAGTGTGTGTGGTACTGTGCCCCAGTGAGAGTCAGTGTGTGTGGGACTGTACCCCAGTGAGAGTCAGTGTGAGTGGAACTGCACCCCAGTGAGAGTCATTGTGTGTGGAACTGTACACCAGTGAGAATCAGTGTGTGTGGAACTGTACCCCAGTGAGAGCCTGTGAGTGTGGGACTGTACCCCAGTGCGAGTCAGTGTGTATGGGACTGTACCCCAGTGAGAGTCAGTCTGTGTGGATCTTTACCCCATTGAGAGTCAGTCTGTGTGGGACTGTACCCCAGTGAGAATCAGTGTGTGTGGAACTGTACACCAGTGAGAGTCAATGTGTGTGGGACTGTACCCCAGTGAGAGCCTGTGAGTGTGGGACTGTACCCCAGTGCGAGTCAGTGTGTATGGGACTGTACCCCATTGAGAGTCAGTCTGTGTGGGACTGTACCCCAGTGAGAGTCAGTGTGTGTGGGACTGTACCCCAGTGAGAGTCAGTGTGTGTGGGACTGTACCCCAGTGAGAGTCAGTGCGTGTGGAACTGTACCCCAGTGCGAGCCTGTGAGTGTGGGACTGTACCCCAGTGAGAGTCAGTGTGTGAGGGACTGTACCTCAGTGAGAGTCAGTGTGTGTGGGACTGTACCCCATTGAGAGTCAGTCTGTGTGGGACTGTACCCCAGTGAGAGTCAGTGTGTGTGGGACTGTACCCCAGTGAGAGTCAGTGTGTGTGGGACTGTACCCCAGTGAGAGTCAGTGTGTGTGGGACTGTACCCCAGTGAGAGCCTGTGAGTGTGGGACTGTACCCCAGTGAGAGCCTGTGAGTGTGGGACTGTACCCCATTGGGAGTCAGGAGAGGGTGTGTGGGTGGAGATTTGAATCTCTGCTTGTGACAATGTCTAAGTTTCTGATTTTTCTCTGGCAGATGGAACTTCTTTCGAGGCGGGGATCCGTGTCCAGATCCACAGTCAGGACGAACCCCCCTACATTCAACAGCTGGGTTTCGGAGTTGCACCCGGCTTCCAAACCTTTGTTTCCTGTCAAGAACAGCGGGTATTGCATTCAATTCGCTTGCTTGCTGATATTTTCCTAACCACAGTTCAAGCCCCTGTAGATACGTCCCCAGACCCGGATGAAATGTTAAGTGAAGCAAAAGAGGAAATAGCAGAGGCTCTGACCATCATTTTCTGATCCTCTCTGGCTATAGGTGTGGTGCCAGAGCACTGGTGGACTGCTCATGTTGTACCTTTGTTTAAGAAGGGAGAAAAGGATAGACCGAGTAATTACAGTTCAGTCAGCCGAACATTAGTGGTGGGAAAATTATTGGAAAACATTCTGAGGAACTTTAGAAAGACACGGTTTCATCAAGGACAGTCGGCGTGGATTTGTTAAGGGAAGGTCGTGTCTGACTAACTTTATTGAATTTTTCGAGGAGGTAACCAGGAGGGTCGATGAGGGTAGTGCGTATGATGTAGTATATATGGATTTTAGCAAAGCTTTTGATCAGGTCCCACATGGTAGACTGATCACGCAGGTTAAAGCCCATGGGATCCAGGGAAAAGTGGCAAGTTGGATCCAAAATTGGCTCGGAGGCAGGAAGCAAAGAGTAATGGTTGATGGGTGCTTTTGTGACTGGAAGGATGTTTCCAGTGGGGTTCCGCAGGGCTCAGTACTGGGACCCTTGCTTTTTGTGGTATATATCAATGATTTAGATTTGAATATCGGGAGTAAGAAGTTTGCAGATGACACTAAAATAGGCTGTGTGGTTGATAATGAAGAGGAAAGTCATGGGCTGTAGGAGGATATCAATCTACT